>NW_003528295.1:44528-46038 GCF_000181795.1 Trichinella spiralis
CCCCCCAATGTGTACGCACTGGTGTGTTCTCATTTGAACAATAAAATATAGTGTAGCACACACCATAATCTACAATTTTCTCCCTGACATTATATTTTTTGCTCCTGTTGTTCTTGCCATCCACCGTCCCCCTGGGGCCGGGGCGTTTTTCCCAAATATTTCTGCGCAGTTGGGATTTATGGGGGGGTTTTTCAAGGGGGGGGGTTGTTTCCAGGGGACTTTCCCCCCCAAGGCGGGGCGCACATTTTTCTTTAGTTTTGTAATAATTGCCCTTTCCCTTTTTTGGGGGGGGGGGCGGCCCGCGTTTTTTTCTGACAAGGTTTGTGCACCCCTTTTTCATTTTAATGGAACAACCCTTTTTTTCTTTAGGGGCGAAACCAGGCGTAAACGGCCCATTAAGAAAAAGGAGGGAAAATTTGTTAGAAGGTAGAAAATTCCTTGGCCATGGGTTTTCAGCCCCGCAAAATTATTTTTTGTGGTTTCCGTTGATATTTCAGAAGCCGTAATTTTTTGTTACAAAATAGTTCTTTAGGAAATAATTTTTTCAGAGGAGATTTCTAAATTCATATTCGATCCCGCAGTTCTTCGATCCCCATTCGACCCTTAAGCCTCTGTCGACCCCTTAGATCAGTGGCTCTCAAAGTGTAGGTCGCGAGCAGTTTTTGGGTGGGTCGCGTAAAATATTCAAGTATAGGAGTAGTCTTTATTTTTGTTAAGAGAGTTTTACTCATCAACATTGTTGGGTGAACAACTAAGCTGTGAGTGATTCAGTTACTGATGACCTGAGAATCATATTTCTGTCCGGCTTTTCACAGCACGCAGATGTTGTTCGTACCGGCATATCCACGAAAGCAAGTGGAGAAATAATCGATTTTTCTGAAGATTCTTCGTTTAATGTCAGTTTTGAACATAAAATATCAACACAGTTTTGACTATTAGTTTGAAGCACATATCCAACTCTTTCCACCGCTGCATTAAAAGTGCTGCTTCCTTTTACTACTTCCTACTTGTGCGAAATGGGATTTTCAGCAATGAATGGAATTAAAACAAAATTTAGAAATAAGCTACAATTATCCAACATCTTGCGCCTAAAAATAAAACATGTTAGTGTGGACGTCAAAGAAGTCATCAGAAGAAAAAGAAAACAAGCCCATTTTTCGCCCACACCTAATTAATACATTTGAAAAAAAACCTACCCTTTTAATTACGCTGTTCATAAAAATTTAAAGGAATTAAACCAAATACCTTTTTTAATTTACCCTTTCTTGGCCTTTTAAAAAAAGGCTTTGGCAAGTCCCCGAAAAAAAGGACCCGTTTTCCAAAGAGGGGTCCCAGGCCCCAAAAAAATTTTGAAAAACCCCCGGCCCTAAAAAACCCCCCCCCCCCCCCCGGGGCTTTTGGAAGGAAATTTTGGCTATCCCCGGGAAATAATCCAAAAAAAAAACGGGGAAGAAATTTTTTTTATTTTTGGAAGGGGTCCCAAAACAAAAGTAAAAAAAAAAATTTCCCC
>NW_003528295.1:46048-48838 GCF_000181795.1 Trichinella spiralis
TTGTTTTCGTGAGAGTAATGTGCCGGGCTTTTCCTTCATCCATGCTTACTTTCTGCTGTCTCTGTTGCCGCAGATGGGGTTTTGAGCATTGTGAGACAATTACATCATGAAATGCAAGATATAGCAATTTAAACAAGAGTAGAATAAAATGAGCAACCGCCGAGAAGGAGAGAGCTACAAACTAACACACACACACACACACACACACACACACACACACACACACACACACACACACACACACAAACGCAATCACACTCACCAACAAATAGTATGCTCGTTGAGGACACAAGTGAAAACTGTCCTTCAGTGACAGAGGTTCAACGTGACAACGTGACGGGACGGATGAAGTGCTGGATGTTGACAGTAGGCGCGCCAATTGCTGCATCCAGTCAGTTTCCACGTCAGTAATCCATGGACAAGAACGTATTGGTCGTTTGACTCTCACCGTCAGCTGCGCCCTTTTTTTGTTGTGAAGCAGAGCTGAGGCATGATAGTGGTCGTTATCATAGACCATCGTCAGGGGTAGGCAAACGTTTTAAAACATTTATCGAATGTGATAGTGCGCTGAGCTTTCCGCGCGTTAGTTATATGAGCAATGAGTAGTTGAATAAATGCTTATTTCAACTGACAAATTGGATATTGCACTACTCTTTATAATATGCTTTTATTTAAGCTGCAGAAAATTGTTTTCAAACGTATATTTTTAGGAATGAAAAATTTTACGCTATTTAGTTTTTTCGAACTTCAAATTTAATTCATTATTTATGTTGGCGACGCAAATATGCCAACTGGCAGTGGACTGTATTCTTAATGATTTTCAGCGCGCAGTTCGGATTGACACACAGCAGAGCCGAAGAGCCGTGGTCGATGCAATGAAAACAATCACAAGTTGATGCTCAAACTTTATTGTGATTAAGGACGAGACAGACTCGATACCAACGAATGAGGGTCGCACGTTCAGATCGTAGTTTCGTCTGCGATGCTCGCACTCCACTTTATCACGCGCTCACACACGACAAGATGCGTAAAATCTTAATGTGTTGTTCGGTGGCGAATGCCGTTCCGATAAAATGTCGCACTGTTGATCTTCAGGTACTGGGATTACTGTACCTTCCGTTTCCAACAGCTTCCCCCCCGATGGACAAAGTCCATCAATCCGCTCCTGGTTCCAGCAGCACCAGAGAACGCACCGACCTGGTTACCAGGCCGCGAGCCGTTTGGAGCTTGGCTGATCGAGCCATACCATCGCGTGAACAAAACAGCTCCACGATTCTTCCAAACGGTGCCCGGCTCCGGGGAATGTTTGGTTCGATGATTAATACCACATCGCCAATCCGCGGCCTTTCCTGCACTTTGCGCCACTTCCCTCGAGACGAAAGCGTCACGAGATATTCCCGCTTCCAGCGTGTCCATAGATGGTTGACCAGCTTCCTTTGGTACCGCCATCTCCGGTGCAACCGAGACAGAACTCGGTTGTCGCCCTGCACCTGCTTGCCGTCGCAGTCTCTGTCAGGCAGCGACGAGAGTTCCCGACCAATCAGGAAATGAGCCGGCGTCAGCGCCAGCTGATCATCCGGCCTGTCGCTTACAATCGTCAGCGGACGGTCATTGATCCTTGCTTCAATCTCGCACAGTACCGTGCGAAGTTCGTCAGGCTTCGCGTGACACCGCCCAAGGACTTTACTGAGCGCTACCTTGATCGATCTGATCAAACGCTCCCAATAACCGCCGCACCACGGAGCTCGTTCCGTGATAAATTTCCATTCGATTCCTTTCTTGGCCAGATGGTCTTGGACCACCTTCCAGTCGCGGTTGTTGCACAACGGCTTTAGGAACCGACTGGCCAAATGGAACGTTTGGAAATTATCCGACTGCAGCAGCCGGGGACGACCTCTTCGAGAGATGAACCGCCGCAGCGCTCTCAAAAAGCTGTCCACCGTCATGTCTGGAACCAGTTCCAGATGGATGGCCCTCACAACCATGCACGTGAAAATGCACACGTACATTTTGACCAACGTCAACGTTTTGCCGTCACACCTCGCCATAATGGGTCCGGCAAAGTCCACGCCGACGTGTACGAAGGGCCCGACTGGCTCCGTTCTTTCCGGTGGCAGTTCAGCCATTTGTTGTTCAAATGGCCTCGCAGTCACCCGTCGACAGACCACGCATTTCCTCACCACCTCCTTAACCGCACTTCTTCCCCTGGTGATCCAGAACCTTTTCCGAGTCGCGGCCAGAGTTTGGTCTATTCCAGCGTGCAGCTGTTGCTCATGGACCTGCTGAATCAGCAGCTTCACTACTCCGTCACCGTGTGGGAGTAGCATCGGATTCCTGGTTTCTCGAGGCAACTCAGAGAAAGCCAGACGACCACCCACGCGCAAGATTCCAGCTTCGTCCAAGTAGGGATTGAACTGCTGGAGATCCTTCCTGCGGTGACTCCCTGGTCCGTATGCGCTCACTTGGACTTGCCTGATCCAAGTTTTCTCAGCTTCCCGCAACTCAGGCACGGTCAGGCCACGGGCCTTCCGTCGCAGCTCCATTGGCAATCTTGCATTGAAGATGAACCGCAGGCACCACGCAGTGACCCGTACCAACCTTCCATAGCTGCTGTACCGCGCCACATCCATGACCGACCAAAGGTCAAATTTCACTGAGGCGGTCATGACTAAAGCCGTTTTTCGGCTTTCCAACGCCATGTTTTCTGGAGTCTTCCCGTGGCCGATCTTCAACCTTGGCCACCGCACCCTTCATCCAGCTGGAGCCACCTGGGGTCCTAAGTGCCACAGG
>NW_003528295.1:50184-139982 GCF_000181795.1 Trichinella spiralis
GTTGGCCATGCCAGGTTTCCACAGCAGTCCCACTGAGTACCGGTTTCCGTCAAAGGATAGGGATTCTTTGAATCGCCGCTCCATCTCAGTCTGACCGGACTCAGTCTCCGGGGGGAGGATGCCAATTGCTTCCAACTCCCAGAACTTCCGGAGGGCTGCATTCAGACTGTCATCCGTTCTGATACAGTGGACTCTGTATTCCCGTTCCCTTGATAATGCCGCCGGACCGCAGATTATCCATCCGAACCGGGTCTCCACGGCTACCGGGTCACCATCTCCACCACGGATCACCTGCCTTCCAAGGAAGCGGAAATAGCTGTCCAATCCGATGATGACATGGACTGGTGTCAGTTCTCCGACCTCCCTCGTCAGGTTCAGATTCTGGAGATGAGGCCAATCCTCTGGAGACACTGGTGTCTGCCAAAGATCTTCGCAGAGTACCGGGGCTGTCATCGCTTCCAGTTCGTACCTTTCCCCAGCGTGTTCTCCGCTGACAGGGCTGAGCCAAAGGCGAACCAACCTGGGTGTTTGGCAGCTGATTCTCGAGCCACCAACACCGCAGAAAGAAATTGGGTGAATTTCACCTGCCAACTTGAGCTCGTCTGCGACGTCTTGTCGCACCAGAGATCGCTCAGCTCCGGTGTCCAACAAGCAGTTGACCAAACGCTTCCGCCCGTGGGCACCGTAAGCTACAGCCTTAATCACCTGGAAACGACTCCAGCCGTGCTCAGTGGTAGCAATGTTCACCTGGGCCTTCTTTGGTTCAACGGTCTTCCTCTCCTTGCCTGCCTTCGGTCCAGAGTGATCAGAGTTGCACTCCCCGGATGTCGACCTGCCAGATGTGGCAGGGTGACCCATCCGATCCGGGCAATTCCTTTTGATATGCCCATGCTTCTGGCAGTAGAAACACCGACCAACCCATTGTGCCGTCCTCGTCTTCGCTTGACGCGTTGGTCGTCCCAACTCTGATGTCTCTGCCGCTCGTGGCGATTCTTCGCACACGTCGAACCGATCTGCAACGGCAGTATGGAGAAACGCCGCACCGTCGTGCTTTCGCCTGGGAGGGCTGTTTCGACGTTTGGCGTCGGGCTTTGTGGGCTTGGAGAGTTCTGATCTATCTGACCGCGACTCTTCCAGGAGTTGAGCTTGTTCTCCCATGAATTGCAGGTATTCCGACAAGTCAACGGCCATCGTTTCATTCGCCTTCGCTTTTTCATCCCACTTGATCCGAACCGGTGTCGGAAGGCGATCACGACTGATTGCAATCGTGATCTCAGCTGCGGACAGCTCACCTTCTCGTAGACCACCTTTCCTTGGATCCTTGCCCAGAGCAGTCAATGCGTCGATTGTCCGTCTCAGATGGTCGTATTGTGAGCGCAGACCTACGTCCTTATGTGGCGCTTGCACGAGTTTCTTGATTTGATGCCGGATCGCCTTGGCCGGTCGATCGAATTCTTCGCGCAGGCGATTCAATGCCACCTCATATCAGCATTGCTGCTAGATAGGCTGCTGATTACATCCGCTGCTTTGCCGGTTAAGCAGCCACGGAGGTAGGTCAGTTTCGCTGCGTTGGACAAGTCTTTTCGCTGATGGACGCGATAATCAAACTGGTCCCAAAACGCACGAAACTCCGTGAAGTCTCCGCTGAACTTGGGCAGATCGCATCTCGGCAGTCGTGCTGCAAGTTCATGGATAGAGGTCGTAGCCGGCACCATTTCAGGTCCTGATCTTAACGCAATTCCCTGGTCATCCAGTCGTGCGGGATAATCACTCCCCTTCGACTGCATCAGAGCCAGCGCTCGGACTTTGCGCTCTCTGAATCCTTTCCGATACTTTGACCAGTCTTCTTCCGCCATCCTTCGTTCTTCCTCTCCAAGGCTTAATTCGAACTCCACCTGAAGAGCGTCTGTCTCCCGGTAAAGTCTCTCGATCATCGAAATCTGCTCTTCGATTTCCAAGACTTCCACTGGTCCTACGCACAACTGATCAAGCTCTTCAAAGAGCCGATTCAGGCGTTCCTTGCAGATGATCAGCTTCTTCGAATTTTCTCTTGCTCTAGTCGACATGACTGCTTCAGTCGTTCTATCCAGAGGTCGCTCGCTTTAGAGAATCCGGCTCGGAGGACCAAATGTTGGCGACGCAAATATGCCAACTGGCAGTGGACTGTATTCTTAATGATTTTCAGCGCGCAGTTCAAATTGACACACAGCAGAGCCGAAGAGCCGTGGTCGATGCAATGAAAACAATCACAAGTTGATGCTCAAACTTTATTGTGATTAAGGACGAGACAGACTCGATACCAACGAATGAGGGTCGCACGTTCAGATCGTAGTTTCGTCTGCGATGCTCGCACTCCACTTTATCACGCGCTCGCACACGACAAGATGCGTAAAATCTTAATGTGTTGTTCGGTGGCGAATGCCGTTCCGATAAAATGCCGCACTGTTGATCTTCAGGTACTGGGATTACTGTACCTTCCGTTTCCAACAATTTATTTGTTATCTAAATTATATAAAAGTTAAGGCATTTATTTGTTTGTTGATTCGCATAATTATTTAATATATGCATATAATTTTAGTGAAATCTATTATTTTCATTTCATTATAATTATTATTATTTTCATTTTCGTAGTACATTATAAGGAACGACAGTACGCGACGTACCTGACCGCCCCTTTCATATTGTAGCTACTACTGATCTGCTTAAAATACAGTGATTGATTCACTTACTTTTGCTAACTCTCCTCGACATTGGTGATTTGTGAGTGATTTCTGCGATAATGCCGCAAAACCGCAGTACAACTGCCACACTGCACGCCTTGATGATGGAGAGAACACCGACTACCGTGCCGGTACCGGCTTACAACGCAGCGGAACCTAGACTATGGTTCGAGCTCCTCGAAGTATTTTTTGAATACCAGAATGTTGTGGATGAAAGTAGAAAACTCTACATGGCTGTTAGCGCAATGCCTGACGAAGCGATCATTGAATTCCGTGACATCCTGATTGCAGCAGTATTCCTTCAGAATCCCTTCACCACCTTCCGACTACTGTACCTGCGGCGCATCCTGCGAGCTAACCAACGAAGAACTCAATGATGACAAGCCGTTATAGCTGCTCATTCGTCTGCGATATCTCCTGCACAGCATTTCACCACCAGCCCCAGACGTTATCTGTAAACAGTTATTCATCAACAAACTTCCGCAAAACATCCGCTCTGCCCTCGTGCCGTTTCAAACACTGCATTTGGCAGAATTGGCGGTGTTTGCCGACCGGCTCACACCACATCAACCGTAACGGCAACCAAGGCGGGCAGCTCGGAAAACATCCGCATCGCAAGTTACAATATATTTTGTTGGAAACTTAATTTTTATTAACGATTACGTTGCTGTTTATGTTCTTATTTTGCTGGAGCTGCAGTTAAATATTTCACTGTCAAAATTTACATTAAAGTCCGTTGAACATTTTGTTTATTCTGCCATTTGTATTTGACAAAAATGATTTTTCTGTAAATGGAAAAAGTAAAATAGTGACAACTGAAATTATATTTCATCTGATTACACTGAGTCATAGCTTATATTTCATTAAAAATATTTCAAAATAGATTTAAATTTAATTATTACTAAGAGTGGTAGCAATTAAATACCTTTCATCTCACATTATGAATGTTAAGAAATTTTTTGTTCAAACTTGAAGATCTTTTTGTAGTGGACTGTATAGGTTAATTATAGAAAATCAACGACAGCGGGTGTGACTGAGATTTGATTTATTCAGAATCAAACAGTGAGTAATAGCAATGATATAGCGAGAGAAAATAGTTCAGGCGGTTCCGTGTTCTTCGTATCGGTGTTCGTCGGTGTTGTGTTCCCTCCCCCTCCTCACTCGTATTTATATCTTTTTTTTTGATCTCACTCCGCGTCTGGTGACCTAGATCATCGAAAAGTAATTAAAAAATCGGCTTGGTTGCGTAGTCCCTTAGGCTGTGCAGCTTAGCCGAAGTCTGAACAGGCGCGCTGTCAGGCACATTTCACTTTGCGCTTTTTCAGCAGCTGACCACCGGAGTTGTGGCAGATATATAACAAGACGCTGACTTTTTGATGGTTTAATTGCTATTCCATTGTTTTCCATTAAGAAAAACAAGGGGTGCAACTGGCGTTGCGCAACTGTTGTTTTTGTACCAGGAGCAATGTTTTGTTACCACGGGGATTTTTTAGATAGTGATGAGTAGGTATTGAGAAAAGATTTCTCAACACCTCCCACCCCAAAAAAAGGTGAACCGGGTTTTATGCGTCACCGGATGGTTTCACCAGGCGGAATGATCTTGCAGAACGGATTACTGTTCTTTGTCTGGTTTTCACCGTCGCCGATCTGACTACACCGTCTTCACTTGGGTGGATCTCAATGATCCTTCCGATCGGCCATTTGATTTATGCAGTACTGGGTTCGTGCACTAGCACAATGTCACCCACCCTGGGCTCTTGGTGAGTTTTGCGCCATCTTCCACGCGTGGTTAGGGTGGTGACGTACTCTCGCTTCCATCTTTTCCATAGCTGGGCAGTCAGGCATTGCTGATACTGCCATCTCCTTATCAAGTGGTTCACTCCACTTGGGGTATCATCACGCCGGTAGATTCCGGCACTCAAACTCTGTAGTCGTGAAAGCTCACCGCCGATTAAGAAATGGGCCGGAGTTAACCCTTTCAAAACAGCATTTTTTCTGTGAAGCAATCTTTTTTTAAATGCGTTTTAAACATGTTATGGTGTGTTTATGAAAATTCTAATAGGATTTATTGTTTCAATAATATTATTGCCATTTTTAGAGCTGTATCAAAAGTGATGCACTGGGCCTCAAAGGAGTACACGTTTCTATAACTATTTGTGCATACGTTTATTGTTCTTATGTACGCAGGCATGCAATAATTGGCATACAAATAATTAGTTATGAAATTCTGTAAAGCAGTTTCTGTTGTTACTTAGGCATAGGCAAACACTGCATTTTTTGCACAGGCACGTGGCTAATTTAGAGCACAGTCTGCATCTTCTTAGTGTTTGAGTGATTTTTGGTCAGTGGCTAGTTTAGTCTTTTGCTACTTCTCTTGGACGTCAGTTGGTCGTCTTCCCAATCGTCTTGACGTTAGGGGTGGCGTTGGAGAAGACGCACGAGAATGGCTTCTGGAAGTTGCAATAGGCTTGTTCACAAGACAGAAGGACTGACTAACTTGGCAAGTGAAGCTTACTAGGTCCATTGTACCTGTGCATGTTCCAGGCATCTCTTTTCTGTCCCTCCTATACAGTTGCCATGCATCTGTCATGGCAGTGCTGATGATCCAAAAGAAAATGCGACGGGTCCATTTTCGACTTTTGTGTTCGATACGGTATAGAGCAGCAAGCATGTTCTTCAGGTCTATGCCACCCATATTCATGTTGTAATTTTTTAAAATGTTTGGGATTTCAACGTTAATTACTTTTCGCTGTCTGCCATCCCATCTTTCCACAGTTGACTTTGGTTTTATACCAAGATATGTCGATGTCGCTGTGACGCGGCTGTTGTCATACCAAGCAACTGCGATGATCCCTTTCTTAGCGTCAGTTCTAAAGTCTCTCGGGCTTCTCGAATTGTCTTTCGCAACGCATTCTTGATCGAACGGATGAGTCTTTCCCAATAACCGCCGCACCAAGGGGTTCTGGGTGTGATGAATTTCCACTGGATCCGTTCCTCGTTGAACTTGCGCTGCAGTTTCTGCCAGTTAGAATCTCTGAACAGGCACTGGATGAATGTATCTGCCAGTTTATAAGACCGGAAGTTATCGGATTGTATCACTCTGGGTCGGCCTCTGCCAGAGATAAATCTCCGAAGACCTTGTAGGAAACTGTCCGTTGTCTGCCCTCTCAGGAGCTCTACATATACCGCTCTGGTCGGCAGGCATGTAAATATGCAAACATAAGCCTTGTTCTCTCGGGCATCGCGCCCCTGTACATCTGGGCAGATAAACAGTGAACCTGCAAAGTCCACACCGGTATGGATGAATAATGGTGATTCCGTCACTCGATCGGCTGGCAAGTCACCCATTCGGAGTCCATAGGGTTGCGCATCGACTCTGCGACATACAAGGCATGAACGGATCACCTTCTTTGTCGCGTTTCTGGCTGTGATGATCCAAAATCTTGTTCTGATGGCTACCAGGGTTTGATAGATGCCAGCATGCATCTGCCTGACGTGGTGGTCTTTGATCAGCAGCTCTGTCACCGGGTGATTGTGTGGGAGGATGGGTTTGGACTCTGGAGGCAGAGTGGATCGCCTCCGACGTCCGCCTACCCTTAGCAAACCCTCTTGATCTAAAAACGGTTCAACCTCCCTCAACCGTTCAGCAGAGTCGGGCTTGATGCCGAACTCCTTCACCTGGACCTCTCTGAGCCATCGTGCTTCAGCGTCGGATAATTCCTTCACTGAAAGATTAACATCGTTTGTTCTCTCGCTCTCTGGACTTTGGCAGTTTCGCGCGAAGCGCAAACAGTAAGCGGTTACTCGGATTAATGTCTCATACCGACTATACCGGGTTGGGTTGATTACCTGCTCAACCCCGCAGCCATCTATCTGGCTGGTTAAGACCTTAACAGTTTTTTGCTCAGCTGTTAGGTGTTCGTTGTCGTTTATTCTCGCCACTGGCTCCGTTGGCCAGTTTTCTTTGCTTTGCAGTCATGGTGAGCCGTGCCACCACAGGGCTGTGTTTATTAGAGTGCCTAGCGAACAACCTCGACTGGAAATGTCCGCTGGATTTTCCTTGGTCGGACAATATCTCCAACACTCGGGGAATACCGACTCCTGTATTTCTTGCACTCGGTTCGCAACAAAAGGCTTCCAGCGTGCAGGCGCTCCCTTAATCCACGCAAGGGTACTCTGCTGTCGCTCCAACAGGTGATCTTCTGGATTGACAGTGTTAGTTCTCAAGATATTTTTTCAATCTAACGCACAGTAATGCCGCCATCAGCTCCAGCCTAGGGAGACTGATTTGCTTTATTGGTGCCACTCGGTATTTCGCCATCATGAGGCACCGACGTCTGGTGCTTTATCGATTCCACCCTGATGTAGGCGCAAGCTGCATACGCTACTTGTGATGCATCACCGAAAATATGGAGTTTTACCCTGTGCACCTGTTGCACCGGGTATGGGATCCAAGCCCTGCGAATTTTTATTTTGGGCATCATCTCGAGTTGTATTATACAGTCGCGCCAACGTCGTTCCACCCCTGGTGGTAATGTTGTCCCTGTTTAAACTTTAAAATATTTTGTTTTAAACCTTGGTTTTAAAGTTTAAACAATTTTGTTTTTTACTTTTGTTTAAAGTTTAAAATATTTTGTTTTAAACCTTGGTTTTAAAGTTTAAACAATTTTGTTTTTACCTTTTGTTTAAAGTTTAAACAACTTTATTTTTACGTTTTGTTTAAAGTTGTAACAATTTTGTTTTTGATGAATTTTTCTAAGCATAAACTACCAAAGTGAACAGCGTGCTACGCAGTAATGCGCGGAGGTGATAAAGTGTTAGTGAAATTTGCGGGAATGACTTCACAGCGTCGCGCTCTGACGCGCAGCTCTATCGTGAGCTAGAGCTTCCGTCTTACTTGCTGAAGACTAGATGTCAGGAGAATGTTTCTCCGAACACCCCTTCTCGTTCTCCTGTCCGTAGTCTTCTGCAGCGGAAACGGACCGAGCTAATGAGATTTTTCCTGCAGAAAATGGAGGCGAAGAGAACTGAAGCTACCGTATGAAGAATAAGATATGAAGATCAGAGGCGGAGTACGGTAGTGGTTGTTTACATCAGTGTGCTGCGTGCTGCAGAAACAAATCGATGGCTTCACTACCGCTTATGAACATGCTAGACGTGGTAGCAGTAAACGCTTTTGTGATTTTCATGACAAAGTTTCCCATGTTTTATGGTAATAAAATCTACTGAAGGCGTCTGTTTTTGAAAGATCTCGGAATGCAGCTTGTACGTCCTAACATTGAATGCAGAGCTTCAGGAAATTTTTCTGGTATGCAGAAAAATATCCAGCGCTGCATTCTGATGGTATTGGGATAGAAAAATGTGCCGTAGAAGACCAGTAATGAGATAACATCAAGTAGAAAGAAGAGGATCGTTGTGGTTTGTGTCTGTTATGCGGTGAAAGAGCATATTCAATGAAATGTGTGATCACTGTCCAACATTTCTTTGTCCTGAACACTGTAAGCCTTCAAGAAGGTAATTATGTTTGCAATGTATTGATCAGTAAAGTAGATGCATTATTTTAACATGCTTTTGCTAGATATGAAATGCAATTTTTCAGACATGCTTTTGCAGACTTTCTGAGTTATGCGTTATCTTCTTTTTTAGGTAATAAATATACTAGATGCAACCAGCGTCTCAGAGAAGTGTAATGTCAAAATCAGCTTATTAATAAGCATATATTATAGAAAGAAGGAATAAAGGCTGAAAATGCCACTGGAATTGCAATAAGAGTGAACTGATACAACTCAATTCAATAATTCAGACAGCTCCATGCATAAATTATCTACCACATAACTTCCAATGATCGAATTAATTTCTAAATTAGCAAACTTACTTCAGGAATAGCAAGCATATCAAACAAAAGAAAGCATTAAATTGCCTAAATAATTGAAACCCCAAAATTGACGGGTCCAGCTTTAGTCATTGGAATGAATAGTCATCTGAAGGTTAAAAACACGTTTTAAAACGTGGGAAACGTGATTATGCCCATATAAAGTAATGCACCTATATTTGGAGAAACGTTGATAAAAATAATTACCCAATTAATGATCAGAGTTGAGTAGCGAATCAAGTAGTGCCAGTCCTGATTACTGATCAAAAGTGAGAAATTAAGCCTTAAGAAACTGAGCAAAGTCATCAGCCAATTCTGATCAAACGACGTACAGCCAATCACAAAATTGTGGTCAAATTTGTGGGGGAAAACGGCAAAAACACGCTTCATTTTGCTACATTCGGTAGAAAAGACGCAAAAACGAAGCTACTCAGAAACTCAGAACCGCTGAACACTGTGAATGACCCAGAAAAACATGTTCATTTAACATCTCTCTGCTGTTTCATGATGGCTTCTATTTCACGTGTGTGTGTGTGTGTGTGTGTGTGTGATATTGTTGATTTAGTGAGGCACTTGGATAATAAAGAAATTTAATTTCTAAAAAGCTTCAAGGCCTTAAATTTTATTTTATCTAGTTTCTCTTCCTGGTTCTCACCAACTTGTTTTATTCTATGTCCTGTTGATTTGAGATTTCTTCTTCAATGATGGAGAGTCATAACGATGATATTAAATTTGCATTTATACAACACAACCGACAAAAATTAATATGCAGTGGGAGGTGATGCATGCTCAAGCGTACAAATCATAATGATCAATGATGGATGTGCGCAAACGAAAAGGGAACAACCTTAACAAGGCGCATTCTTATTGCTATATCACATACCAGCCATTCTTTTGATGTAGATATCACTCGGCTATTGTGCCACAGTCTCCTCAAATTTAAAACCCTATTTTCCATATTTATTCATTGGTTTTGTAATTTATATGATTGCACACTGTACATATTGTAATACAGTTCACATATGTTAGTTATTGTAAAAGAAATCCATGTATATTATATATTTGCCTAGTGTTGAAGCGCGTACAATGAAGAGCAGAAAAGTTTGTATGCAAAATATGGTGTTCTGATCTGCGTAAATTTGAAGAAATAAATTTACAAAAGCAATTTAATACTTGAATTAATGGAATAATCTTCTGTAATCAGTGAAACGTGAAACTGGAAAACATAGAACAGAACATAGAACAGAATAGAACAGACGTGCAACAAAAGAAGTGGCATCAAAGCTGCTCAAAATCTTTATAATGTTCAGCTGTTCTGTCATTCTGCAATCCCACAACAGTCGGCAATTTTCAAATGCCATAATTGCGGAACTCAAAACATGTTGGCCGGAGTTGAAGCTTGTCACGGGTAGACCCTGACATCTCCAGAGCCAAGGTGCGATTGAGCGGCTAAACGGTGTTGTGCAAGAGAAATTGGCAATATGGATGAAAGAAAAAAATGCAAAAGTATGGTCAATAGGACAAATTTGTTCAGTGGCAGATTAATGTTAGCGTTCAGGAAACAACCGGACAAAGTCCATTCAAAGTTACATTTGGCGAGAAGCCACGAATTGGACTGGAGTCCTACGTTCTGCCAAAATTGCTAGTTGATGCAGCGAAAGCGGAAGAAGAAACTAAAGGATTTTTAGCATCTCAGAAAGAAGCCAATGAGAAAGAAAGCTTGAACAGAATCGAAAAAACGAATGAAGAAAATGAAAGTGTTGATGAGAAAACTTTTCTGCATCGGGATCAAGTTTTTATAGAAGCACGAGAAGAAGCAGCCGCGGGGCAGTCTAGAGCAGCAGCAAAAATGAAACGACCGTTGGCAAAACTGCTAAAACCGCTTTGTATAGGTCAAAATACTACACTCAGAGTGCCAGATGTGGACCATGGACCTACGGATCCGAAAAATTTCCTAGTAGTCATCATGGCGGAATGCAAAGGACTGTACACTGTTGGCTGCAGAGAAGGAAAATTCTCATCCAAATTTGCAGCTGCTGATTTGCAAGTCATATCAGAAAATTTATTATGTATTGATGAAGTGCCTGACGGTAAAATTCCTCTTAGAACTGCAATAACTAAAGCTACGGGCGGGCAAGGATATGTGAAATGCATGTGCCTATCCGGCTGGTCATCTGGTAGGTGCAGTTGCAGCAAAAAAAACTATTATGCAATTCTCGTTGTTACCTCGGGAAGTCATGCAAAAATGTATAAACCTCGGCCGATACATTTGTTTCTGACAATAAATACAATTATTATTAATAAAAGCATTTAAACATATAGCGTAGCTCGTTGGTCGTTCTTTCAATATTAGGCAGAAGCTTCTGCCTATTATCAGTAATAGGCAATTTTCAACATTAAGCGTAACATATATGAATTCATATATTTATTTATAATGTATATATATATATATATATATATCCATATAAGGTAAGTCAGTGGCAAAGCACCCATATTAGTTCAAAATTTGATAAACAACCATCATCAAGAAAGAGATGATAAAGAAGCAGAGATTCAACCAACAGAGTAAACGAAGTGGGCTACACACAGGGATGGCTAGGCAGGAAGCTTTGCTACTTCAGCATGCGGGCGAGTCATACCTTGTTACGCAGGTTTCCAAACGAACCATCCAAGCTGACCTCAGTCGGCGTCCTCGACCTTTTTCTGAACGTTGCGCAAAAACGCTTGGACCTGTGGGAGTCCATCGGAGCAAAAGAAGAAAACAGACTGTACGATTTATAAAGATTTACATGGGTTGTAGTAGACTTGCAGAGTAGTCGTACTACACTTTGTTATAGACAGTTAGTTTCTACAACTAACTGTCTTCTTTCGCGGCTAAATTTGAATTTCACAAATCTCGCTTTTCGTATATGATAATCTCGAGTATATTTTATTGAATATACAATCAAACACAGGCAAAATACGAACGAAAGGAATCACAGCAACAACTCTCTCCCATGATAATTTACAAGGAGTGGGAGCAGATTTGTGTATGTATCTATAATCAGTAACGAACCGCGTTTTCTCCATTTTACCCCTTATCTGCTCTCTGTGCTTGACGTTTCTCTGATTTGTCTTATTTCATGGCTGACAATTTGCATTTGGTTTCAAATGAAAGAGATAATTACAATTTAATACATGAAGGAAGAGTTTACAATTTGAAACGTACGAACATGGAAGATAAGCAGTGGGTTTGCCGTCGGGTAATTAATATAATTAATATTTTATCTAATATCTCATTTCTGTTCATTCAATTCAAGTTCATCATGTAGGTTAAAAAAGGATGCCGGGTTTCAATCCACGCGAACTTGGATGTGGACGCAGTCTTGCATTCTAATTCTCATGCAGATGATTGCACCCCTGACAGGGACATCTTATATAAAATGGAGATGAAAACTTTTCTCAAGCGACGGGCAGCGGAGGAATTGAAGACCATTCCGCAGATTTACCACGAAGAAGCAAGCAGTGCATCTGCTGATTTGGAAACTGCTGGTCAGTTTCCAACGTATAAAGTGTTAAAACTGCGATGTACAGAAAACGGGTATAAAAATTTCCAAGACTTCCGCCAACTCGCCAGTAGCTGGAAATTCCACCACCCTGGCGAATGACGAAGTCTGGTAGCCGTTTTTTACTGCATAATAATGTATGTAATTCCATTTTAATATTTTGTACAGAAGATTACGTTATCTGATCATTCTGTCTGTTACCGGTATAATTATCATCGTTACATGAAAAGCCAATCCCAGGATGAAAGGCTACGTTGAAATGTATTTCCAGGAATTGTGATTCGTTACTCCTGTACGATGTTGCATCCGTGACTTATTACATTTATATACTACTGCGTCGGAAAATTTCTAAGAAGCGTGTCGAAGCTGATGACATGCACGGTAATAAAGTTCAAAGTGAATGTTAAGAATTTGAAATTATGATAATTGAAATAATTTTCGTTGCTGTTCTGCTTTATGCAGCTGCCAGTGTTGTAACATTTAAGCATTTGATTTATAACTTTGACAATCAATTCTAATGCTATGATCATATAAATGAGAATTAAATGGAAATAATAATTTAACAATTTTATTCTGAAACTGCAATTTGATATTTCAACTATCACTTTGCGAAATTCACTTTAAGCTGCGTTAAAGATTTTTTTGCAGCCATTTTATATTATAAATAACATGTTCAATTCATATTTTGTCAGAAATTAGTGCAAAACAGCGATTATTGAAATTAATTATTTAATAAAATAACAGCAGTATCATTTTCACATTCAAATAACAGTTTCAGATTTTATACATTATATTGAGTTGAGAGTAATCAAAAATTTTTTAAGATAATTTAGTATGAAACATAAGAATATAATAAAAATAATAATAAATAAGCGGATGAATAGTAGAAAAGAGTGATGATGATGGTTATTCTGCAGTCATTTCTACAGCAGTAGTACAGCCAGATATAAATTCACTGTAGCGGGATTGGAAAAACTTTTCATACAATGTTGCAGCTCCAAGGCAGCTAGGAGTGAAAAGCCAAACAAAGAAAATGCATTTCAGCGGCCAATAGATTGGTATAATGAAAGATATGCATTCAGCAAAATAATCAACAAGTCGAGAGACGCCAAAAATCACCCAATAAGTCATCCACTGCTTACAGTTGACGTTTTCACTTGATTGCATCTCAATTAATGTCTTCATTGCTGGATAACCAATGCATATGCAATTGCACAACAATCCTGCACCAGGGCTAACAATCAAAAGCACACAAATTACAATAGCTAACAATATCGCAGCTTGGTAACGACTTTTGCCAGTTTTTTGTTCAAATTTAGCAAACAGTTTTCCAACCAATCTGCTTTCATCATCGATAACGTTCCAAATATCATTGCAAATATTTTGAAAAATTTGGGCCATTTTTCAAGCAATCAACAACCAACAAGCAGTCAGGTTGAAGCAAGCAAAGCAAACTAATTAGTGTTTCATATAGTTATCCGTATTGTTTCAAACTTTAAAATAAACTAATTTTACTTTTAAATTTAAAATTTTTCCGATCTTTAAAAGTTTTTGTTTAAAGATATTAAACATCTACATTATTTACTTAAATAACATATAAATGTATTTATAAAAATGATAAAATTGCAGTTATGAAAATTAATAATCACTCATTTATCCATTTGAATCAGTTTTTTTCATTTGAAAAGTGCCTATGTTTAACGCCTGATAATTACGTATTAATCCAAATTGTGTGATTTTGATTATGAAAAGTTCATGTCAATGATTTGGCACACGCTAATTGTACTTTTTCGAAAAGACGAAAAAGAATAATGGCATATTTCAGTGAATGCGTCAGTTGTACGATGAGAATTTATAATTAATTGCTGAACATCTGTGTATTTGTCATGGTATTTAATTTTGCCATATGAAAATTTCAGAATAACATTCTGTAATTGGTGTTTTTAAATATTTTTTCAATTTGTATCTTTTCACATAAATTCGTCTTATAAATAAATGCTTATTTTATTAGAATAGGTGTTTTCAATGTAAATGGAGTATTAAGCTGAAAAGATCTTGTAGTAGACTTGCAGGGTAATCGTACTACAGTTTATTATAGACAATTAGGTTCTGCAACTAACTGTCTTCTTTCGCGGTTAAATATGAATTTCACAAAATCTCGCTTTTCGTATATTCATATTTTATTGAACATACAATGAAACACAGGCAAAGTAGGAAGGAAAAGAATCACAGCAACAACTCTCTCCCACGATCTGAACGCAACAACTGTTTATGTTGTTGTTCTCTGGTTCAATAACGACAACAGTTGTTTCTTTTCCCAGTAAACAACGACATCTGTTCCAATAAATCGATCACAAATGCTGACAGAGTAACAGCTTAATAATGTACGCTATTGATGTTGGAATTTAGGTCAAGTCAGATTGAATATCTAAAAATATCACTCGAAGCGTAGGATTTTACATGGGTAAAGGAAAAATAATTTACAGTTTAAAATTATTACTACTGCTATATTTTAATTATAAAAAATACATTATATTAAAAATTTTGATTTAGAAAGCTTACTTTAGCAAAAATACAGTATTAATGCTTGCTTGCTTTTTATACTGTAAAATGGTAATTGTGATTTGACCAACAGTTACAATTAAATCGACTGTTCTACTTTTGTTCAAGCAGAAATGTCCAATTTCAGCCCCGCCCTTTGCAAACGTTTGAAAATTCAGGGACGATGCTTTAAAAGCAATCCAAAAGTTCCACTGTCAAACACCGCGAAGCATATTTCAGAAATTGAAAATGCTGCAGAGTCTGTTCATGTTGACCTTGACGGAACTAAAACTGAGAATAGAAAAATGGAAAATACACGAAATAATTTGCCCAATGAGAACACTAGTTCCAGTGTGTCAACAATAGACAACAATATGCAAATGCAATCAAAGTTGAGAGAAAATCAAGGTGAGGAAAATTTAATCAGAGAAAGGATTAAAAAGAAGAATGAAAAGTTAAGACGTCTGCGTTTAGTGGAGCATTATCGATCAACGGTACTTTCATCTTATTGTATTGCTGCTAATGTGTTCTTTTTTTCCATTATTCATAAAATAATGTACATTTTCAGAAAGATTTTGTCGAACTGGACAAATTGTCGAAAAAGTGGTTGGCTGCATCACAAAACGCTGCACAAAGTTTATGGGACGCACTTCCCACTCCGAAACCATCAATGGCTGATTTTTTGAAAAGTATGAACATCGATCTTAATTTAATACAGTATAATGAAACAGAAGATCAGTTTTACTGAAATGCAACATATGCATCTGCTTTCACAGTCCGGTTTGTTTTTATTGATTTTTATTAAATTTTTCATTAGTTTATTTTTTAATAAAATTCCGACCTATGATTGTTCATTTTTAATAATGAGAAAAAGTCAAGAAAGTGTTTAATTGTAAATGCTTAAATCGTTTTTTAATCAAAATCCTCTGCAGCAATTTAATTTCACATTAACATTCAACAAAAGAAAAACAGTGTTGCATTTACCTTTTTCTTTACAGTAATTATAATGCCAGTAAATAAGAGTGAATTTTCATCCCAGCAAAGAAAAGATTAACTTATAATTAAACTCTGCACATCTCGAAGCGATACCGTAGTTTCGCCAGTATAAAAGTATAATGGATCGCTTTCAAATGAAACTGGCAAACCGTCCGCACTCTTCAATATACCGTGTTTAGTAAACCATTGTTTCATCGATTCACTGTTGCGAAACTGCAATCTCACAGCGTTGGCCGGATTCAAGAATGTCACATATTGCGGGCGGGGTACGTTTGACCGATCTTGAACGATCACCGTACTGCAGCATGGACATACACCATCGCATTGAAAACCCAGAAATGCTTGCTCATTTTCCAAGTCCACTTCACAACGGTGAACACGACATCGGGCCATCACCAGACAAGAATGGAGATTTTTTACACCAACATTTACTTCTTCAATTAATTTCGCTTTCTCCATTTCTAATTGTTTTTGCTCATTATGCAAACGATCCAACTCTTCTTTTCTGTATTTTAGTACTTCCACTTGCTCTTGATCATCGATGGCATCTTCCAAAAATAAATCTTGATACAAGCAAGAGTTTGAATCATCCTCTGATAATGGGTCATCAACTTCATCGTTTCTTTTCAAATTATCTTCATTTTTACACTCAGGCGTAATTGAACCTCTTGATCTGGATTTTTCTTCCATAATATCAACCTGTTTAAGAGCTTTCAAACATTAACATAAGTAAATTTTAATGGCAATAACGTTTTATGCCCGTAAAGAGTGAATTTCGATCGACAAGCAATTTTTAAAATGTACAGTATCTAATTTTCAAGTATGATTGCGACGAATTTTTTTATTATCATTTTCAGTTTTGCTGTATTATGCTTTTTATTTAATTTTATTTCTTAAACTTTTCTGATTAAGCAATAAAAAAATAATAGTTTGTCGGTTGGCAGTTGTGGCGCAACATGCAAATTGTTGTCAAAACGGAATAGTCGGCTTCGTGCGAAATTTTCACCGCCTTGCTTGTTTTCTTTATTCAGACAGAATACGACTTGGTTCTATGAGTTTGATGAATATGATGCATATATCTATGTCAGAAATTATTCGCGTCTCTCGTCACATCAGATGAATTGGTAAAGGCGATTTTAGTACGAAGGTAAATGATAAATTGTCCATAACAGAAGTTGTTAAGCTAAAATTAAGATGACCAGTAAGAAAAGGCGGTGAAAATTTAGTCCGAAGTAGATTTAATTACGAAACAGCCTCGGACGCAGATGTTGAGAAATGAATCTTGTATGAGAGACATCAGCACTATTTCCAAGTCAAAAATGAATGCATTCAGCCGAAAGACGACTTCCAAATGGGACGCTTTAGCTAATATCGTCTGAAAAATTTGCTGGTAAGTGTCTTTATTTTCTGCTAAACAGTATAACACAGGTAGTTGTTTGCTAAATATTATAATGTTCTGAATGTTCTATAAATATGTTCTGAAAGTTGTGCTCCAATTCAAAATATGGTTTCAGTCAGGAGTCCGCATTATCATCCATGGTAAAAATCGTCGCATGGCAACCTTTTCCAGACTGTTAACTTGCGTTCAGCAAAAGCTTGCATTCAATCTTGGACATGATTTCCCTCATCTCTTCTGTATGACAAATGAATATGAGCAAATGATGCGAATGTATTGGAAGCAGATTAATTGGCCACCAATTTCCAAACTGGTTGGCATTTAATCACCTGACTTTTTTGTTATAAATTTGCGTAATCAGCTATGTTTCTCATATAGTTAGTTTATCGTTTATGCGTTCTCGGCTGTTGCAGTTAGGCTTTTATATTCTGCATTTACTTAGGAATTATATTTTAAAATGTGTTTTATTGCCGTAGACATGTTTCGATTGATGAGACTACCCTTGGTATAAAGTGTGTATTTATTTCCCTTATTTAAAACCAACAACAAACTATTGTTGTCGACCGTGAATTTGTGTTTTTGTATTTTGAGAAAATGATGTTAAGATTGATGAAATGTAAATTACCTTAAAATGTATGCAGTTAAAAAAAGTATTAAGTCCTAATTGTACTGTTTGGTGAGAAATTAATTAAAAGCCCTTTGCTGGTTTGTAAAAAAGACGCAAATGTGAGAAATGGTGCACTTTATATACAAATTCATAGCAATGAAAATGAAATATCTTTTTAAATCTGCGGCAATTGCATATGAAAATTTGTAAATGGTCTTTTTGAAACTTTTTTGAAGAATCAACAAAATGCAACAGCGAAGCAGTAGACAAGTCAAAAAACTCTGCATTCATCAAAAAACCGGGAGTTCAAAATTTACTGCACAATTTTGCATTCTATATAATGTACTATATATTTAATTTGATTTGATTTATTAATCATTTCTTATACGTTTACGATAATTTATTGACGCAGACATTTTTGCACTTGTAAATAAGGTTGTTTAGCTACTGGCATCATAGCTGCATTGCGCAGTGTATTCTTGTTGTAGCAACACAGTGTAATTGTTCATTTCTTTATGCATGACAAAAACAAACCTGAATTGTTCAATATCAGTAATAATAATTTAGTAATAAATATTTTAAAACGTTGCACTTAACGTAAAACACTGCTTTTTGTTGACTGGAATTATGCATTTACTTTATTGTATGAAGCAAATGGGAGTTGAATTGTAAAATTCTGCATAACAAATCGATGGCATCATAAACATTGTTTTAACAATGTTTCTAGTAATAATTAACCCACCTGCTGTTGAAATGTATGTTACTGGATAAGTAATTTATGTTTAAAACAAATAAATGCATAACGCTTGCAAAAACATGACATCCATGAAATTTTAAAATAATTGTACATTGCACGCAAAAATAAAATGAAATCAAATAAACGTGATTGAGGTTTAAATAAAATTTATTTACTTCAAATGAGAAAGTTGGTAAGTTAATTATTTATTAGTGAGTACGTATGTAATAATGATATAATGGTAGTTTTTCAAAATATTTGCAAAAATACACGTAAGTCACTTGAAACATCAATTTGCAAAGCTGCAATCTATAAATTCAAATACATACTAATATATATATGTATAATTTACTGTTCAAATAAATGCAAGTATAAAAGTAGGCAAAGTATTGCATTTTCTCAGTTTCAATCTATAATATAATCGTAGTGCAGAAAATGAAGTTGATGTACTGCATGTTAGTGGTCCTTTTTCTTGCATTTAATGAAGCTCAGGTAAAACTGTAATGCAAATATTCAGATATGAGTTTTAGTATTATTATGATTAGAATGTATTATAAAATAATTAAATTAACACTGGTTCAGTACATTTGAAAATTTTCTGTAACTTACAAACGTTCTTATCAATTGCATTATTCTTATTGTAATCTATTTATTTATACATTAAATTGAAAAAAATAGTTTAAAATGGTAAAAAAATTCAATGTCAAATTTTCATATAACATTATATATATATATATATATTCAAAAAAATTTTTACTATTCTATACGTTTGTAAAATAAGTAATAAGAATTTAATTATATTAAAGCAAATTGATTACATCAAAAGAGCACAAGATGCATTATTTTTGTGGAATTGGAATCGACCAGATCCATATAAAAAGATAATCACTGTCAGAAATCGTCGTATCGAGGGAACAAGAATTATTTTTGGCGTTGATTTGCAAGACACTGTTTGCATCGCTTCACAAGTAGGTTTCCCTAATATTAAAGGAATTTATTCCAATGAACATTCATTTGCTTTTATTTAAAATTTTAGGTAAGAGTTTATTCATATGACGATATGGTGAGGGTGTGTCCACCTAGACAAGGATCCCGAATCAAATATTGTGCAATCTACTATGAAATGGGAGACATTCGAACAACGCAAGTGTATTGTGAATCAGACAGAGAACTTGTGCTGGTTGCGGTAAGACATTTATTTTGCAATGTATTTGAATATTTCAAAAGATTATTCAATTAAATTTAAGTGTAAAAAATATTTGCTTTTCTATTTCAATATTTTACATTATTTATAAAATGCTAGAATAGCATTCAGTGCTATTTCAATTTGATTATCAAAAGAACAAACAGAAATTTGTTTCAAAAATGAAAGAATTACGTTAAAAGGTTGCAGTTGATTTTCTCAAAAAAAATAATATTTTTATCAGTGATAATTAATTTTTAAAATCAGTCGTTAACTTTATTTCGTTGAATTTGATATTATTCGTGTGCATTTTCTTGTTATTATTAGGAAGGAGGGCGTTCTGATCCAGAAATCGGAGGGACAGGAGGAACCATAAAGTATGATGTTTCTCATCAAGACTTTCAAGATATAGTTCGAAGAGGCGTGTTTGAATGGGATAAAAAGAGGAATGATGGAAAGTATCATCTTGTGAAACATGTCATTGAAGGTTCGCGTAGTGGAATACTGAGCAGTTTTCAAATTGTTTTGGATGATGCATCTTGCCCCGTCAGAACAGTAAGTGTATTTATTGTTCATATCAAACGAACAATCAGATTCATTACATGCGTTGTGGTATTTCAAGAGTGTGTTTGATAACTACCAAGATGTCTACAGACGTTGCGCTGGACAGGGACTTTCCAGGCAGTGTGTACTTGAATTCAGATATCTGGATGAGAAAAACTCTGAAGTTCGCTGCTAAAATTATTATGTAGAAAGCAAAAATATCTATACAAAACTATTTAAATATGTAAGACTAAAAAATACATTTTTGTAATAATAGCCTTTCATTAAAGGTGATTTTACAACGGCAGTTGAAAATCACTGACTGCAATTATTATATGTATTTTTTTTTAATATTATCTATCATTGTGTTCAAAATGAAAGAAAATAAAATGATATGAAACAAAACACATTTCGTTACACAGACAATTTAAATTTATTTGCATTTTAAGTGAATGAAAAATAAAATTTTTCTAAAATAACGCATCATTTTCATTTTTAAATTCAAAAATCCAAAAGCAAGCAAAATTGCTTTCTTCGAATGAAATTTGTAATACACAAGAATTGCAATTGCAAACACTTCGCCCCTTTTAGAATGCGCATATTGCTGAATGAAATAAAATTGCTTATTTTCAAACTTGCATGCTACTGCCATGTTTGTCGTATAAATTAATCAAAAAAAACAACAACAAATAATAATAATAATAAGCATTCGCTTTATTTTTTATTATTTATCATTGTTTGCACATTTTCAAAACAAACAAATGCAAAATGTTGAGCATTCAAGAATTAAAAATTGACGCAATTTATGATTTGAAAAATTTATGAAACAGTCGTCGGCTTTGTCAACACAAACGTCGCCGTATTTGTCAGTTATTGAAAAAATAAATGATCAAAAACAATGAACAAACAATTCAACAACTGCAAATGTATTTTTTTTAAATAAACAATAAAGCATTAAACAGAAAAAATTGATTTTGCCGGGCATCATTTGTTGATTCATCTTCTTCTTCATTTCGGTGTGACCAAAAAACAAACAAACAAACATTGTTTATCGCTTTCCGTTTTTGAAATATTGATTGTGCAATTGTTCAATAGCTTTGCACCAATCAAGACAATGACCAGTCGGATCTTCTAAGTAGTAAGTTCGGTTTGGCTATAAGAAAAAAAATAAAAAGAATAATATTAAGCAAATTATCAAAAATGTCCACTTGCAATCAATGCTTCAGTGTTGTAATAATCAAGTGTTAAAAAAAAACATATATATATATATATATATATGTGTGTGTGTGTGTGTGTGTGTAACTGCTTACCGTGTGAACAAAAAATATTTTGAAATTTTTTGCTTCAGTTCGAAGTTCTTGTGTCCTGCAAAAGAAAAGAATTTATTGATGCATTCAATTTTTATTTTTGTCATTTTACCACGGGATCTGGCCTTTCAGTTCCATATTCACTGGATCGACATAGTACAAATGAGGACCTTCGGTCATTAAAAACATTCGTCTACGAGCAAACAAGCCCTAATAAATAAACAAATATAATTAATTAATTAGTTAATAGTATATTCAAAATCAAATCGAAACCTTTCGTTTTTCCAAATATCCACTTTTGATAATGAGATTTCCTTCGACAAATTGATCGTAAATGTTATTTTTACGTTGCTCTTCTAAAGCTTGCTTTCGAGATTCGTTGGATCCTCTTTCACCAATTAAATCTTTACTATCACCATTTCTCCTAGCTTCCACACTGCTACAACTACTGTAGATTGAAAGAAAAAAAATAATAAAAGAATCAATCAATCATTGGAAAAAAAATAATAAACCTGGGTGTGAATAAATTCAAGCCTAACAATCTGGTTAATTGCTTGTCACCAAGACCAGGTTCCAATTTCAACGCTTCTTCAATTTCGTCGCTGGACATCTTTCCCGAAGATGCAATACCTGGAAGATAGGGGATCATTTCCGGTGGTTTCTGCATGGGCAGGGTGTTCCAATCGATGCCGTCAAAGAACGGATGGTTTTTCACTTCAGCAACACCACCTCTTTCAACACTGCCCAAACGTTCCGCAGGTTCTATTTTCTGCACAAGGAAAAATAATTGAAATGATCTGAAAACCCCGGGATCTGGAAATATCCCATACCAAAAATTTGCGAACCAAATCCATAGCAACAGTATTAAAGCCGTCTGGAAATTCATAATCGAGTTTGTTGATCTTCTGGAAAATTAAATACTCATTTCTAAAAATCGATCACACCAATGAACAGACTGTGCTAATTAATAATACAAGTGAGAAAGTAAGGATAATGCTCACGCGGCACGGAAAGGTGGCAGGCCAGAGAGCATCTGGTAAATTATGCATCCGAGAGCCCAGAAATCACAAGCGAGCGTTGTTGGCTTGCTGTTCAACACTTCCGGACTGACGTACTGAGCGGTTCCAACGAACGACGCCCTTTTCGATACACGGGACAGCAGAGGCAGCGGTTGATCAGCTAAACGCTTTTCTATTCTTAAAAGTTGCTTTTTTTGTTTCCTCTCCTAGTCTTAGCAAATTATTACCGGTCAATGTTGGTTTGAGAATTTTCGCTGAGCCGAAGTCAGAGATCAAAATATGCATCGACTCTGACAAGAGTACGTTTTCAGGCTTTAGATCACTAATTTTTAAAATTCAATTCAATTCAATTCAAATCAATTATTATATACAAAAATTCATTTCGTACCGGTGAATGATTTTCAAATTGTGCAAATGTTCCAAACCGGATACAATTTCGGCAGTGTAGAATTTGGCCACGGATTCTTCAAAACTGCCCAACTTTTTCAAACAAGCTAGCAGTTCACCGTTCTTGGCAAAAGTCATTGCAAAATCTGCATACAATACTACGGAAATAAATAAACAAATAAATAAATATCATCATACACAAATGATCCGCATCCTGGAAAGTACAGAAAAGACGAACTAGAAATGGATGCGGATGACTGTTCAAAATTGCCATCACATCCTTCTCTTGCATCACGTAGGGCACTTTGCGTTCTCTTTTGATCAACTGCTTTTCGCAAACTTTTACTGTGAAAAATGGACAAATATTTTTTCAAAAAAGAAAATGCACAAATGGAAAAAAAGAAGAAAAGAAAAATCAACTACTGGCAACTTCACGACCTGTGGACACTTCCACACCCGCGTATACGGTCGAAAAGGAACCTTCACCGATCGTGCGAAGAAAGATGAAATCTTTCGGCGATTTGGTTATTTTCCCTTTGTCCGCCTGTTCAACGCATCTCTCTTGGGACGTTGTGGACGACGAATGACAACCGCTTGTCAGTGAAGACATTGTCAAATGTTACATTTATAAATTTACATATAAGATGTTCAGGTAAAATTTTCTTTTCAATTTAAATTCTATAAAAAAGAAACAAAAATTAAAAAATAATTCGAATGCTATGATATGGTTAATAATTGAAAAAAAAACTACTCTTCACGGGAAATTGGACGCGTCTGCATACAAGACGAGATTATATTTCTATACTTTTTGTCAAGTATATGCATAAATTAGTCCATTGTGAAAATATTATTACTATTATAACATTTCGTCAACAAAAGCAAATTTTTCACAATTCAACACTGTATAAATAATAATAATAATAATATTTTCTTATTCGATTTCAATCAAAAAAAACAAATGCCAATAATAAATTAATTTATTGAATTATTGAAAAATAAAAAAAACCAACAATTTTTAATGTTTTTTCTTATTTGAAAAATGGAAAAATATTACATTTTATTCAAAAACAAAAAAAATAAAATTTTCAAAGACAACAACAATCGTTCCACATTGAAAATACATATTTATTATAAATTTTTCTAAAAAAATGAAAAATTCTCACGTCATCTCACTGAAACACGCAGGGGTACTGCGCGATTTCGGCCGCTCCCATTTTCATCAGTCAATTAATTGACTAAAACACCAGCCATGCAAAATTGAAAAGGTGAGATAAAATTTATTAAAAAATAAACAAAAATCAATTTCTTTTAATTATGAAGAAGAAAAATAAGAACAACAACTGAAAAATGGTACAATTCAAATTGGAAATTTCTACTTTGCCATCATATAATTTTTCCTTTTGGTGGAAAAATTAATCTGCTCTTTTATTCATTCATATAAATTGCGTACTGTCACGTCGAAAATGGTACTTGTTTTCGATCACAAAATAAAAGAACAATTATTTTAAACATTTCCCAACTGTTCAAATATTCAGCTAGAACAATAAAAGCATAATTTCGAATTTTCGAAATAACAACAACAATATTTACTACAGTACACCAGTAGAATGGAAAAAGCAGCTGAAAAATTAATTAATTAACCAGTCGAAATAATTTAACAACAAATTAAAATAATAATTTTTAAAACAGTAATATTCTTCTTATTATTAGATTTTTTTAAATTTAAATTTCTTTTAAACAGAATATAACAGTATTAATGTGAGACTATTGATCAATGAACTGAAAATTAATAAAGTAATAGAAAAAGAGGAAAAAAGAATTAATCACGCTCAGTGGATGGGAAACTATTCGTAGAGCAGTGAAATCAATAGAAGTTTATCGAAATAATTTCTTGAATTTCAATCAAACATTGCAATTTTATTATTCTTTAAAGAAATCGAAAAAAAAAGAATTCAATATCACGAAACAAAATTTTTTTAAACTCTAATTTCCAAATGGTTTTCTCACTGATGAAAAAATGTTGTTGTTGCTGGTGTGAATTGAAAATAAGAAAAATTAGCCAACGTTAGCAATCTGCAATGAGCAGCAGCAACAACAACAACAACAACAACCATAACAATGAATGCACAATGGCTGCTTTGATAGCAGGCTGAAGCACAAGAATCATGAAAGTCGATCAAAACGTGCAAAATTTGAGCAGCTAAATAAACCAACTGACCACGCCCTGCAGTAAAGAAATAAACAAATTATTGGGGAAAAAATTTTCCTGAAAAACAATTGTAAAAAAAAGAAGAAAACAAAAAGTAAATCAACAATATTGAATGGAAAAAACATATACATTTTATTATACACGAGAAAATACAAAGCAACAAAAGCATCAAATTAATGTTGAATAATTGAATAATGAAACAAGAAAATATATACATTCAAAAAGAAAGAAAAATTAAACAGTAATTTCAAATTTTTGAATGTTTCTTTGTTTTTTACCTTCAACGTCGCAGTCAGTTGATGTTTACAGAGATTGCATCATTGTTGTTTTTTCAAAAATTAAAAAAATTAAAATTTTTAAACTACCGTCAAGCTTCTTTCTCCAGTATATAGCAGTAGCAATAGTAAGAAGTAGTGGTCAATCAACTGGTCAACTGGTTGGAAAATATTTTGGCGATCATAATAAGCAAGCACATGGGCAATCGTTGAATGAGAAAAGTGATTTTTATAATGAATCGATAAAAATTAATCGGAGACTGGTACAACGATTATTAAATTTGACCACAGCAGCAGTATGAGCAAGTGCAACAAACTGTATTTAAACATAACAAAAAGAAATTAGTAAATTTGGCAAACGTACACAAAAAAATTCAAAACGAAAATTTAATTTTAATAATACAGGAAAAAAAATTTTCAAATTTGAATACAATCAAGCATTCACAGTTTTATCTTTTTCTATTTAATATTGTAATTTCAAAATAGTTCAATGTCAGCAAAAGAGACAAATAATTATATAATTTTCAAAACTGTTGCTCTACTTCGGCAATCCAATAAATAATAACTAAACAAATAAATCTGTTTGTTATATCAAGTGAAGGAATAAAATTTTTTTTTTAAATATTTTTTTCTTTTGAATAAAGAATCTTCAAAATTGATAATATTCTTCAGCACTGTTTTATGAGAACAATTAAATTCTGTTGTTTGTCTATCGATCCCTTAAATTCCACACACACACACAACTGATGCTGCATAAAGCAATAACCATGCAACACATCTACGAAACAGCAAAAATGACTCACAGATGAAGCATTTCAATAATTACAGTAGACATGAAGAATTTAGAAAATGTTTCTTTTTAAGAAAAAATTGAATAATAACGTAGGAGAGTTTTTTGTTTTTACAAAAAATATTTCAATTGACAAAAATCAGCAAAGCTGAAATCAAATGCAATTTAGCACCAAAAGCATGAAAATTTGAAAATTTTCTCCTTTCCTGTCCCACAATTAACAATACATTTGCATATTTGAAAATAAAAATTACACTATACTTTTATAATATTTCTTTTTCTTTTTCCTCAAAATTTGTTTATTTCAATGAAACAAATAAAATGGTCGTTTGAAATTTCACAAAAACATTGAAATGTGAAAGAAATCAGGAGAAAAAGAAGAAATAAAATTACATTCGTACAAATTGGCTCCTAGCACCGGATCATGGCCGTGCGCAGCACCATCGTTCATTTCTCTCACTCCTTCAGCTTTTTCTCTTCCTGCTTTTCCACTGCTCCACTAATACCAATTATTCCATTACTACTTACTGGTGGTGAATAATCAAAACATTAAAATATAAATCAATGACAATTTTAATAACAACAACAGCCGTGTAAGCATTTTCTCATTTGCATGAGAAACAATTCCGATCATCTCAACCAGTAAACAAGCTTTCACAGGGAAAATTGGAGAAGAACAAAAAATTTGACAATTTCATTTATGAAGCATGTAAACATTTTCACATCTACTGAAAGTTAAAAAATTGAAAAATCCCCATTATGATTGATAATATTTTTTCCATTGTTCAAATTATTGCTAACTTTTTGTATATAACAAAACTTTCACCGATCAGTGACAAAAAAAACTGCTTCGTGATATGATATGATATGATGATTCACAAATGAACAGCATTTTAAACAAACAAACAAACAAAACAAAATACCCAGCTGGTTCCATTCCCCTGCAAGTAAACAATCTCTGATGAGTTCCATTTTTATGATAAGAAGAATAGAATAGAATAGAATAGAATTAAATAGAATTCGTAATTGAATTGAATGCAACCGCCGACTGCTTGCTCAAATGATAATAATTATGGACTGATGGAAAAATCTAAGCTGATTATTTTTTGCATCACATCTTCCAAACTCGACGACTATAATACACTGTGGGTAAAACGGACGATTGCACAATGGAAATTATTTCAACAGTCATTTAAAAATAAAAGAAATAAATACGCCCACCATTAGTTGATTTCTTTCTGTTATTTATACAATTACATATTCTCAATTATGAAAAATAAGCACAACAACAACAAATCATTATACTTTTATTTTTAAATTATAATTTATCAAACTCACATACATCTATACATTTTCATTCAATGCAATTCTCGCATTGAAAATTTTACAATAATATGATGAATGCAATAAATATTTGTTTGTAAAATTATTTATTGATAATTGCATTAACACTGCCTACATTCCCTTCTGTATTGTATTTTATCCTATCAAATTGTAAACTGATAAAAAAAATATTGAATGAACATTTTCAATGTGTTAAAGTATTGTTGATGGAACTGTTTGAATTTGACTTGAAACTGCGCCATGTAAATTAAGCATAACGTAGAAAACCAATCCAAAGGCCACTAACGTTTATCTCAATTGAAAATATTATCACACAGTCACAGACTTTTCACTTCTGTTTGAACGTTCTGAATCGTTTAGATCTTCATCAATTAAATAACGCTGCAATGTTCTGAGATGTTCAAACTAACATCACAGAATAGATTTATTCTCAATTTGTTTCACCTCACCGTCGCCTTAGACACCGATAACAAATTATTCAAAAATTATAACAAAACAAAACGAGATGAATATAACATACATCTCCAGTTTACTACTCTTTATGCAATTTGGCAAGTTGATGTGAATTTGAATTTAATTTCAAACAATTCATTCTTGAAAAAAAAACTTACACGTTCCATATTTACTGATAATGTTTAAGATGTATGTCCTTCTCTTAGATCAACAACGGATTACCAACAAAACAGCAACATAAGATATGCTCAGATGATGATAATCTGTTTCACGTTCTCAACAGCCGACCTCAACAATTCAACATCTTAAAAAACATGCCAACCATCTGGTCTTGAAGCAAAGATCCAACAGACCACCCACCACGCATCAAATCCTACCATTCAATTCAAGTATAAATGTTCAAATAGCTCTAATAGGTTTTGAATTAAAATTCATCTACCAAGATAAAATGCTGACAACATGAAAGAAGCAAAAAAATAATTAATTAATTAATTACCTAATGTATCGCGACTTTCAGTTAAAATATAATAAAACAAATTTTATCAAAATTTAACCTATATTAAAAATGTATAATATCTCACCGCATGGAACAGCAATTCACGAAATGGTAAGACAATTATACTAAATTCACAATTGGAAATCGCCAATTGTAAACAAAAGAAATAACAGTAACTATCAGTTATTACCGTTCAAAAGACGCGCAGGTACTAATATAATAATTGTTTATATTATTAAAAATGTAATCTACAGTATGAAAAATCTTTAGAAACGACAAGTGAAATTGGAATTTTTGTCGTTTTTAAATTTTACAAATTTTTTAATACGTACTTTTCTTTTTTTGCTTTTAAATTTTCAGATTCATCGATTTCACACTTTTTTCAACTTAATCACGTGAAATGTATTGCGGTACAATTTTTAATCTTTCTTTCGATAAACTAACAATATAAAATGATCAGCATGAAAACCATCAACTGAATTACGCTGATAACAATGTAATGTTGGCATTAGCAATATATATATATATATTAACAAGAAGTGTAACAGCGGACAGTTGTTGTTTCATAACAATTTCACATTAATAGGAAAATATTTTCAAAAGAGTAACACGTTAAATTCATAAAAGCAAGAAGCTTAAAGGATACACGAAATGAGGGAAACTTATCTGCAATGATCAACTGCAACAACAGTGGTACAAGCTAAATAAAAGGATAACAAAAATCAACGTGCCCTGCGTTTCTTTCATACTTTGTACACAACATACATCAACAAACGAAACAAAACTTAAAAAATAAATAATCAGAATATTATAAGTAATCGATCGGCAATTAAAAAGATTATTTAAAAATATGCAAAAGCCGTCGAACGGACATTTTAGTTGGCAAATTTCAGAGTTATTCGGCATTGGTAGATGCGTATTTTTTCAAACTTGGGCATTTTGCTGACATCGTAAATAAAAATCAATGACGTGGACGCAAACTGGATATTCCATAATCATACTAAAAAGAATAAATAGTAATCAACTGGATGAAAATTTTCAATACTGCATTTCAACAGCAATGGTGAAATTCAATTTAAACATGACAAAAAAATGTTCACTAAATAAATCAATTAATAGCCATTATAAATGTAAAATGCTAATTTAAAAACAATCATTAATCGTAGCAATTATCTGAGCCGCGACTGCAAGAATAATGAGTATTTTGAATCATATTGTATTTTCAAACAATATTAATGATAAACAGTTGGTGAAAATGCTGGAAACAAAAGGCACAAAAGGACAATTACTTGCAATATTTTAAACAGATTATCATAGGACATCAGAAATAATTATATTTACATATTTCTAAATCTATACTGTCCATTCTGTTTCTACAAATGTAAACACTGCTTTTGCATTTAGAAAGATATCCCCCCCCCCCCCTTATTCAAAGAACACATGCTCAGTAAATAGATATTTGCGCAGTTCAATAAAAATTGATTCTCAAACATCTTCACCGTAGAAAAACATGAGCTTTAAAAAAACTGATCACCTCTCATGTTAATTAATACTTGATGAACATTTGCAATTTGATTAATTTTTAATTTCAACTTCGTAAAGAAAGTTACCCCAATTAAAGCATAATCATCCACCGCTCATACGGGAATGATTCTGCAACATATTGAATATTTTATAAATCACTGTGTTCTATTGAAAACTGAAAATCAAATTTCAAATAAATTTGTATAAGAAAATAAAAAATGAAATATTCAACTTTCTTCCTACTGAAAAATGTAAAACAAATAACGATTGAATTTGCGTTTTCAAAATAGCCGTAGCAATAGTATTTATAATGAGAAAATGAATTAATCAATATCCGACAAACCAACCGACAACTGCTCAGTTGCCAACTGAAGCAAAAACAGACAACGCACGAGGCAACGTCAAATTACATCCCCAAAGCCCAGCCAATTTTATACATTTCACAAATGAAAACTCAATTTTGACAAAAATCAAATTACACTCACAGCCGGAGGTGGAGTATTCCTGAAGCCGCCCATTGTATTGTCCGCATTGCAAGATTCTCTGAAAAGGATGAAGTTGAAAAATTAAATATTCAATTTTTTTTCAAATGACAATGAAATATATATTATATAAAAAGTATATAAAATTAAAAAAAAAAAAAAACTCTACACTGACATGGAGGCGGCCAGGCGAGAACGTGGGTTAAACACGTGGCTTCCATAAAAATCAGTATGCACAGCAGCTGCATCCGCTCTTGATAATAAAGGATCATTTCCTTCTGCATCAACATAAGGATGCATCCTGGAGAAAAGATTTTCAATGGCCTTGACATGACAGCTTTCTCTTTTGGTTGTCCTTTGCTTACCGTGGTTGAAAAGCCTTCCAGCTGCTGCTAACGATCAACAATGTGACAAATTGAATGATGCCGAACGCGGTCAACGCCATCAACAGAACCGAATTGGCTGACCTGAATTTCGATTTAGAAACTCTTCATACCAAATTATACACAAATAATCATGCAAATTAAAAATGAATAGCAAAAAAAATTCAATTCGTTTCTCTTCATCACTTACAACGACTCACTGCAAAGACCATAACGAATTGTTTTGTATTCTTCACGCATATTTGAGCAGCTGACCAAATTGTACAAACTTACTGCACTTTTTGTTGCTTCCGCATATGCATCATGTATTCCACTTATAGCTGTCCAAATCTTGAAAAAAAAATATTTACTAACATATTGCAACTATACAATACATATATATATATATTTATTTATTTATTTATTTTTCTTTACCTCTGGATGCGATGTTTCCTTGCCTTCCAATTTCAAATTCATAAAAAAACGCGTTAAAAAGATATGCATATCTTTAGTTTGTTGCAAAAGTCGACCTAAAGGCTGAAAAACACATATATAAAAATAAAGCAAAACTTTGTTATGAGTAATCAATTACTGTTCCTTCCAAAACGCTGTCCTTATTTTCAACACATTTTCTGAAGTATCGCAGCATAACTGAAAAAAAGTTAATAAATTACAGCTTCACTTCAAATATTAAAACTATACTTTACATTAAAATATATTTTTCAAAAATAAAAATATTTCCACAAATCTATCTAAATACTGCACAAAGTTACATGAAGTGATACTGAGATTGTTGAACACCATTTTAAATAAAAAAGAAATAAAAGTTTAACATATGAATACTACACAATGAAACTACAATAAAAGCAAATATGCCATTTAAATTAACATTATGCAAAAAGAAACATTTCTTACAACGGCTGAAATCATCATTCATGAATCGTTCCAAGCTAGGATATGGATCCAGGCAAAAGTCTGACACTGCCTGAAAATTTTGATTTCAATTTTAAAAATAAAATTTTATAATTTGACAATTTCACCAAACAAAGAACAAAAGCGAAAGCAACCAACGCCCAAACAACTAAAAATGTTATTATTCCTGCACCACTGAAGCTGAAGTAAACAAATTATTTTAAATCTTGAAATTTAATAAAAAAAAAAACCGACACTTTCTGCTTACAACATAATGCCTTTTCCAGATAAATTGCAGGAGCCGATCAAACCCCAAAGATTAACAATCAGTACAATAGCAAACAAAATAACACAAAGCATCCATCTACAACAAAAATGAAAAAAACAAATCGATTATAATTGCTTATTTAAGAATACAGTTGAATAATTGTCACCGTTCAAATTCTAAACGTTGTATAAAATATTTGCTATTTTCAAGCGTTGTCAGGTCAGAACCAAACTGCACAAGACTGTCCATCTCGTGAACGCCGACTTCAATCATCATTGAAAAATTTTTCCAAAATTGATCATTTAATAAAACTTTCTAAAATTTTATAATTTATAAATAAAAAACAAAATTTGTAAAAATAAAAACAAAATCAATAATACAGCGTCCTGAAGTTCATTTTGCAAAGTTCGCATGGCAGGTAATAATTCTGAATTCAAACTGAAGTTATACAGTTGAACCTACAACCACAAAAAAAATATTACAACTCTGTTTATTAAAAATGGAAAAAAAAGAACTTATACTTTTTCTCCAAATTTGGTCAATTCATTGCCAAGGTCGCCAATACCATAAACAACTTCATTCATACCTTTATTGACATGCTCGTTGCAATAAAGTGCAACACCAATGAATAGACTGAACAAGCAATAAAAATGCTGTTAAAATAAGGAAATTGTTTAATTTTGAAACAGATTTTCAAATTTACCAACTGACGCCCAGGCAAGCGATCAAGCCGGAAGCTATTGCTCTGGCATCCGATTTTGGCTTCGATGTGTTCCCTTTGGTGCAACATTTTACCGACCAAACGCCGATAATTACAATAAAAAGCAAAACACACAGAATCACAGGACAAGTGGCATAGATGATCAATGCCTGAAAAACAAAGAATTATTGATTTTTAAAAACAAAAAACAAAACAACAATAATATTGCTGACCTCGACGTAATCTTTGTTAGTCAAATCGAATTTCGATTCAACGGAATGAAAGGCAAAATTCACCTTCGGAAATTTGTGAAACAGCTCAGCTAACCAAAGCATCACACCAGTTTTTCTGTCTAAAGATGATTTTTTCAAAAGAGAATAATTTCAAATTAGTGAAAGTAAAAAGAATATGAAAACCGGTCAAGCGATGACTAATCGGCGGAATAATAAACCGGGTCAAGAAAATATACTTTTTTTTCATTTCCAGATTCACATTGGAAAATGTAAATAAAATCACAATGACAACTAACACAAGTCTTCACTATACAACAATAAATCAACCACCCACTCTTTATTGTAATTATCGGGTGATGAATGGAAGAAAAAAATGTCTGATTCAAAAGATATTCAAAAAAACCCGACATCTCAAGAAAATTGTAAGAAATTTAAAAATAATATAATCACTGCAAAAAAATTACTATTACAAACATACAAAACTATACGAAAAAATAACTGTACAAAATTTCATCAAATAAACTGCACAAAAAGCAAACCTATTTTTTTAGATATTCAAATATTCATTTAAAATATTCAAATTATAAGCTAATTTTGGAAGCTAAATACCGTATCAGTAAAATATTCACACCATTAAAGAGAAATTGAAAATATCAAAAGAAAGGTCAACAAAAAACTAACCTATGTCAAAACGCGGCTGAACAATCTACAGTACACCCACATGAAATAAAATTACAGTAATTGATGCAATTAAGATGATATTTTGTTTGACTTAAATTCATTTAAACAATCTAAAATTGGATTAATAAAGCTGAATTTATCCTGATTAATATTTTAAAGCTGTTTAAAACTAGAAATAAATAAAGTTTTCATAGTAAATGCTTCAAAAGTTATCGTTTGGTATAAATGAATAAAAACTCAAATAAAATGGAATAGAATGTTGCGTTATTTAATGCATAAACCTCTAAAAATCATTAAATTGCATTTGTAAATTGACAATTGGCAATTAAATTTTAATTTTATAACTGATAACTTATTTTTGATTATTTTTCTACAGTACATCTGTCAAATTCACTATATGTAATTTTTTCAGTTGTTTCATAGTAAATATGTCTTTGTTTTCGTTCGTAAATCCAGCACCGTCTGTAGAAGTATTTCATGTTAATCAGTGCTTTCAATCCGATCCCAATCCAAAAAAAGTAAATCTTACTATTGGTGGTAAGTTGTGCAATAATGCAGCACATGTATGTGCACTTGCGCAGTAATGAATTATTTGCTTGTAGCTTATCGAACGGAAGAAGGAAAGTTTTGGGTTTTACCTGTAGTTGCAAAAGCGGAGTCAATATTGATAAATAGTCCAACTCATAATCATGAATACTTGCCAATGTTGGGCAATAATAAATTTTCATCATTAGCTGTAAAGCTGCTTTTTGGTGAGCATACTGAAAAATTAGAAAAAAAGGTATGTTGTAACATGTTAGTAATTTGGTAACTTATTACTTATTTTATTCAAGCTTTTGTGTGCTCAGTCTCTTGGGGGCACCGGCTCTATTCGTGCAGGCTTAGAATTTTTGAATCGAACATGCGGTTTAAGAGAAGCATATATATCTGATCCTACTTGGGGTGAATAATTTATATTGAGTAAATTTTCTGCAAAATTCTATTTAAAATTTCAGAAAATCATCGTTTAATATTGGAATACTGTGGTTACAGCAAAATAAATACTTATCGTTATTGGCAAAATGAAAAAAGAGCTGTAGATTTTGAAGGAATGCTTCAAGATTTACGAGTAAATTTGTTTGTTAATATCATTAAAATGTAATAAATTTTTTAAATGCATTTCTAGGCAGCACCTGAAAAATCGGTAGTCATTTTGCATGGCTGTGCTCACAATCCTACCGGAATGGACTTAAGTAAACAACAGTGGATAGAACTGTTTGAATTATTGCAAGTAAATAAATGCTTTTGCTTTTTTATAAATTTCTGAAACGTAATTTTTCAAAAATTTTAATAACTGTTTATACTTTTAACAAAAAAGTTAACTTTTATATTAATATTGTAATTTTCATTGTAAGAATTAATGTTTAGAAAAAACAGTTGTTTCCTTTTTTCGATTTGGCATATCAAGGTTTTGCATCAGGAGATCCTGATAGTGACGCTTGGGCTGTACGTTATTTTGCCAGTCGTGGAATAGAAATGTGTGTTGCACAGTCGTTTTCGAAAAATTTTGGCCTTTATAGTATAAATATGTTTTTCTGTTGATGCTTTATAATTTATATACAATTTTTTAGATGAACGTGTAGGCAATCTTGTTGTAGTTATTAATGATGAAAAAGTGTTAGCTTCATGTAAATCGCAGCTTAGTCTTGTGGTCCGTGCGAATTGGTCAAATCCGCCCAATCACGGCGCAAAAATTGTCGAAACCGTTTTATCGGATCCAGAACTGACCAATCAATGGTTTTTTCTACTTGTTTTGTAGTTTTCATGTTTTCTTTTCTAAAAAATTTTAAAATCTTTAGGTTGGAAAATGTACGTGTAATGTCTACGAGAATTCAGTGCATGCGAAAAGCACTTCGTGCTAAACTTGAAGAATTGAAAGCTCCTGGCACATGGAATCATATCACTGAACAAATTGGAATGTTTTCCTATACTGGCCTTAGTGGTACGTATCCTGATTGTTTGCTCTCAGATGTGAAATATATGATGCGTGTATTGTATCTTTTAATTGTAAAGTTACTTTGTATTGTGTAATTAAATTTATCCTTATTTTGAATGGATTTCTTGAAGCGGTTCACATAGTATAAGCATACGAGTATCTTTGTTTGTGTTTTTAGAAAAGCAAGTAAAATACCTTGCGGAAGCTTATCATATTTACATGTTGAAAAGCGGTAGAATCAATATGTGTGGTTTGAATCCACAAAACATTGACTATGTTGCCAGCGCATTCAAAACTGCACTTATGAACTACTGAGGTGGCGGTATTTTTTCATCAGTATATTAGCTGTTCATTTCTCACGATGAAACCTGAACTAATAGCAGCCTGCCGAAAGCTAACAATGGTTTTTGTTGAATTGTGATTTATTTTTTAATAATCTTTTTGTAAATCATGATTTTTATTTGATCTAATTTTTATTTGTTGAATTATGGCTCATTTTTTAATGGAAATGGTTGCACGTTTATTTTATTATTTATTAATACTATTTACACAGTTGCTTGTCCATTTTTAACATTTAGAAAACCATTCTTCATATTTGATGAATTTTTCCTAGAGGAAAAGTTATGAATTACAGTTTTTTAAATTCATTTTAAGAAGTAAACTGTTTCTATTAAGCATAACTATATTATTAAAAGCTGAAGCTACACTTCAGTTACAAGTTAATTTGTTACATGTCAACTGGTTAAGGTATAACGGTACATGAAACAGCTGTTATTACCTATTGTGATTGTATTACCTTTGAATATTATTTAAAAAAATATTCCGAAAGTAATTTTTATTACCGAAGTAGTTTAAAAAAATACACACAAACATATATGTATAGCATTTCATTGATTTATTCATTTCAGACAAAAATATACTATGAAACAAAAGAAAGCTTGACTTTTGGTATGAGGAAATAAACTAATTAAACAGAGTATTTTTTAATCGTAGAAATTTATGCAATTAAGTATTATTTAATTTTAATTAATTTTTAAAGAGAATTTAGTATGTAAGAGTTAGCTAAGAAACGCCAATATTGTTGAAACCGTACAATGGTGTTTCTCAAAAGACAAAAAAATAGTCATGAAAGTATTCTGTTATTTCAAATATGATTACACTTACGTTTTTAAAATAGTTTTTAAGTTTTTATTAAGTTAAAATTTATACACTAGAACTGAAATAATTTTCATTTTTGAATCGTTTTAAATTTTACTATCAGTTATCAATTTACTATTACTTTATTATTTTATTACTGTATAACAATGCGATAAAAAAAAACATTACGATTTGCTGAAAAATAAATTAGTTTGTCATATACATTTGCCTATAACTTCACGTTTCAACACTGTTTTATATTTTTTTTCATTAGAAATTATGTTTTTAAATAATTAAAAATATTACCTACAACTACAATAACACTTCATTTTCTATAAAAATGTCTTGTGGCGCATTAATTATTACTTCTAAAATGCAATACATAGAAAAGATATATATATATTTTGCATTGTTTTCATTCACTTAATTAAAGTAATTTATGAAGTTATAATTTGCTTTTTTTAGTGAAATAACTTGAATCTTTTAGAAAAAACTGGAAATACAGTATGCTCTGATTTACAGTATTCTTATAAAGTCGTGAAGTTTAACTCTGTAAATTTAATTTTTGTTATTTTTAAATTTTAAAATCGTAGTTGATTTTTCATTTAGTAATTTAAAAAATATATATTGTTTTAATTTAATGAATTTTAAAGTTTTAGTTTATTTCTATAAATTTCATGGTTAATAATCCGCAGGTACAAGCTACCGAAAGCATTTAGGACAGCATTTTGGTAGACCTTAGCATTTTCGTTGCTTTGAATCGTGATTGACAATATTTTTTTAAAAATGGTCAAACCTAAGCACGAATTTGGAGTAAATCAAAAGAACATACCAAAAACAGGTTTCATTATATCAATTTTTGATATACTTTCTTGTAATCTTGTCCATTTTAACGAACGTTTTAGTCGAAGATGAAGAAGAAGAAGAGAAACCTTGTTGTGTGAAATCGCCATGTGACTGTTGTGATGCCGAAGAGAGTGAACTCACCGTTAAACCCCCGAGTAAGTTACATTTTTCATTTCATTGTTATAAATTGAAAAGTAGTTTTCACTTGTTTTGAAATATCTGATTTTCTGAAAATTATATCTCCCGTTAGAAAATCTTATCATGCAAGAATAAGCAGCTTTTCCTTTTAAAATGACAACAGTAGTTTGTTTGGCTAATTTTTATGATTATGATGAATTTTTGATATTTTTTCGTTTTAGAATTTATTTAAAAATAAATTTATCTGTGCTGTTGGAATGGGTTGTTTTGCAGATAACGTTGTAAATAAAAATATGTTATAAAAGATAATACGGCATGAATATATAGGTTGTAATTTTATTGTAATTGCACGCTGAGTATGGTGTAGTTTATGTATAAAGGTTTAAAATAGATTTGTTACTTTTTTGTAAAACTTGATAAGTAGTAAAACGAAGTATGCTTCAAAATATTCGTCTTTAAAATTGTAACTTTGATGCTTTCTGGGTTGATTGAAATTTTCTGTTTACTAAAATGGAATGTATTGGGTATGACTAATTGTGTAAAGTGAAAACTTTATTATTTATATACTTGTAATTTTTTGTTTATTACATTCATTTGATAATGCATTTTTATTAATGTAATTGTTAACAGATGAAAATTGTAACTTTTAAGTTGTAGATGAATCTGTCTTAGATTTTATGTTTTTCATTTTGCTCATTCGTTATTTATCGTTTTTTTTAAAGTTAATATTATTTACGGAGTATTTATTTTTAAATTTTATTTAATACTTTATTAAATTTTTATAAAACTATTGAAAAACTCTGTGGAGTTTAATTTAGGCAGAGCTGAAAGTCAAGGTTGCCATTATTTAAATTCATGGTTTTTATTTATTGCTTTTCATGACTAACGTATTGAAAGTAACTTTTGCTACTCGTAGAGTGAGAACTTTTTCTTTATGGACGAACGCATGTTCTAACAGAAGTGCTTTTTGTTATTATAATTGTTGCAGAATGTTGAATAACTTGAGAAATATTAAATTTAATGTAGCGTAAGATGAGAATTGTTTGGAATTTGAAAATTTTCATCTTTTTATCGGAATGACTTTTTGTACTAGAGTAAATGTTGATTTAGCGTGAAAACATTGATTTATATACTTTTGCTGAACATTTGTAATTCCACTTTAGATAGTTAAATTTGTGCTGAAAATCGGCATAAAAGTTTTTGTATATTATGTTAAATTTTTAGAGCGTTGTTGTCAATTATTTAACAAGTTGCTTTCGTCTAATCATACATCAACGGTTGCTTGCCAGACTGAGAGTTTAGATTGGGGTGTTGCCGTGAAAAAGACTGGAATTGAGAGTGGAGGAGAATTGGCTAGCAACTCACCTGTTTCTTCAGTTAAAAAAGAAGGTAGTTGTGGATATTATTATTATTTTTTCTTTTGCATAACTTTTTTTAATTATAAGAAGAGAATGTCGTTGCTGAAGGTCTTTTGCGGTTAATGATACATAACTTCCGGCATATGACAGATACTGTACGAGGACCGGCTAAAATTATCAATGGTGTGCCTTGGTATGTTTGTTTATTTTTGTCGCTTATATGTATACAGTGATTTTCTATGCGCATTAAGTAATTATTTTGTTGATTTCGACTATTTGAATTTTACAATTAATTGAAAATTAATTAATGAATTTTGTTTAGCCTAATATTTATTGTTTTAATTAATTTGTTTTGCACTATTATTTAAGTGTTTTGATTGGAATTGCATGATATAATTTTGAGTTGGAAGTTTTGCTCAACCGTTGATATTAAAATTTATTTAAAATGTAAGCAAGGTTAGTTTGAAAAATCATGTCGAAGATTATTGAAAATCTTGTTTGTTTCTCTTTTAGGAAGATCATGGTGATGCCGAGACAACATGTGGTTGCTAAAAAGGGCACTCAGAAGTGTCTTGGATTTTTCTTGCAATGTTGTCCAGATTCATACGCTGAATAGTAATAAATTTTCAAATTGATTATAATTTTATAAATTTATTTCGAAATTGTTTCAGTTCATGGTCTTGCCAAGCAGCAGCTGAGTTGAAGATCAAAGCACTTAAGTCTCACGCGAGTGACTTTGTTCGTAAGACGAATCACAACTACTCAGTCAAGGAAAATGACTGGGGTTATAGTTGTTTTATGACTTGGGCGGTAAAATTTAAACTGCATTTTAGTGTAATATCGAAATTAATGTATTTTTTTTTGTTTGAGGATGTCATGGACGAGAGTCAAGGTTATTTAAAGGACGAATGTATCCAGTTGGAGGTGGTAGTGCGAGCCGAAACTCCGAAAGGAATTTTGTTAGTTTTGAAAATTATTATTATTATTCTTTTAATTTACATAATTTCCAAATTGTGCTTTTTATATATATATTTATGATGGAATGTAAAAAATGATAAATAGTTCCAATGAGTGGGTGGAATTTTCAAAATTTGAATATTAGTGAAGCACTTGTGATATGGGTTATGTGATATTATTGTTTTTATAAATTGTTGAAAGTAGATTTTTGTGGTAATTTTCTTTTTTTTTATTTTTTTTTTATTTTCTGCAGAACTCACGAAGCATTTGTGAAGAAAATTCAGGATTATATACGTTTGGCGGATTTGCAGCGAAGCCGAGGACTGGTGGACAAAGCGATCGAAGTGAATCAGACGGCAGCTCGATTTTGCAAAGACAAAGATACCGATATGAAGGAAGAATTGGACAAACAGCGTTTGAAGCTGATCGAAGAGAAATTGAAAGAGTCAATTTCAAGAATCGAGAAAAGTTTGTTCTTTTGAGCAAATTATCATAAAATAAATGGTATTTTTTTTTGTTTAATTTTCAGATAAAGATTACGAAGGTTCTGTGGATCAGGCTGCGGCATTGGAGACTTTGCGACAAGCGATCACTGGGAGCATAGTGTTTTCAGAAATGACAGGTTTTAATTCAGAAGCGAGATTCTGATTTGTTGTTGTTGTGTTTACTGTAGGAGATTGTGTGCCGTTTGTTTATTTTGTGTGTTTGTTTGTTGTTCAGGCTCGGAAACGGATTCGCCAAAGTCGGGTTCGGCCGAAGAACGTGTTGCGGCGAATTTGTGCGGTTCCCAGTTGCATTTCCAGGACACCGTTTTGAAAATGGTGAAAGAGAAATATTCGCAATGGGATCGACCGGTGAAGCAATCATCCGATGAATCAGTCAGTGACGGAGTGAAAAATCCGATAATAGAGAACGGTGCCAAAGAGAATAAGAACAAGAACGTGGTGGGCTATTGTGTAATTAATTAATTAATTAAGTAATTGTAATATCTTTTTTTTTCTTTCAATTCTATGCAGACTAAAGAAAAACAATCGCGTACAGTTGCATCGCAATCAAGCGGAACAGCGAATTCGGTTGACAATAATCAATCAGAACAACGTCGTAAGCAGAAGCAAAACCAACAGCAACAGAAGCAGCAGCAACAACAGCAACAACAACAAAAACAACAACAACAAAAACAAAAACAACAGCAGCAGCAGCAGCAACAACAACAACAACATCGTGCTACTCCGGCCAAAGGGGACAAAACGCCGACAGTTGTACCACCGGCAGCGACGCCACCTTCGTCGGGTGGGGCATCGCAGCAGGCGCCTTGGATCGGCAATTACGGCAGAGATTCGTGCTCACTGCCAGTTAATTTGGCTGACCAATCGGCAGGGACGGCGATGATGACCACTTGGCGTACGTCGATGGTGAACGGCGAAGCGACAACTACCACGGCGACGTTTACGAAAAATGAGAACGGTACGATGATTTTGTCGAATGAAACTCGCAACGATTTGAGCAGCATCAAGGGAACTTTGCAACGTTTGGCATCTCTGGCTCGAGACGGGGTTGAAGTGGCGAACACGGTCCAAAGCAATTTGAGCAAAGTGGCTTTTCGCCTCACCGCTCCGGAATTTCTACCCGACTTGGCCGGCGCCAAAGCCCAAGCTGGTAACAAGCAGCAACAGCCTGGATGTTCAGGCAAAACTGCTTCGGCGACGAACAGGCGAATGTCTCAAAAACAACACCAGCAGCAGCAGCAGCAGCAGCAGCAGCATGTCTGCACTTCGGACGATCAGTCGTCGAAAGGGGGCAAAAAGCACCAACATCAACACCAACACCAGCAGCAGCTTCACAAATGTCCAAATTGTGCAGCGGAAAAAGCGGCGGCTTTTTACAGTGCTGTTCAATCAGGCGACAGTTTGTCCGAATTGGACACTCTGTCGTTGCAGTTGCAGCTTCGTGGTGCGGATGTTCGCGAGCGTAATGTTCCGGAATTGTTGTCGAAATTTAAATTTTTTGCCAACAGTAACACCGAAACGTACCGTATTTGCGACATGATCAAAAAATGCGAAAAGAAATTGAAAGTGAGCAGATGAGAATTGTTTGTTATTGTTATTATTGATTTATTGATATTTGTTTTTTTGTAGGAATACGAAAAGGCGACTTCTGCTAGCAAAAAAGAGTTGAACGAAGCGGCCGAACGTTATCTTGTCAACGAACAAAAATTGGTCAAAGAAGTGGAAACGTTGAAAACGCAACTCGATCAAGCGAAAGAGCGTTTTGAAAAGTAAGAAAATTAATTGTTTTTTTTTCTTCTTTTTTTTGTAAATTTAAATTTAATAATCAAATTAAAATAAAATATACGTCGGGGGGAGGGGGGGGAATACTGTATGGGGTTTGGAAGAGAAATGCTGCTGCTATTGTTTTTCTTTTTTGTTCTTTCCAGGCAAGTGGCATTGTCGAAAGAGCATCGCAAAGAATTTCGCAAGTTGGAAAAACGACTGCGCAACGAATGCATGTCGCCGTCGACAAAAGCGGAACTGATGACCAAAGCGGAAAATTTGGAAAATGAATTGAAAAAATTGAAAACGAAAAATGAAGAAGAACGTCAACGTAGTTCCGAAGAGATTCGCAAACACGTCGAACAATTCAAAGTTGCCCAGCGTGAAGCTCATTCACTTGGATTGGAAAATGACAGGTTGAAAAAAAAGAATTTTTTTTGTTCACTGATGATGGTTATTTTATTTTAGATTGCAATTGGATGTGGATTCGAAAAGTCAAATGATTGAAAAAATGGAAAAAGAACGTGAAAAAGAAGTACTCCAGATGCAGACAACGTTGAAAGAAGTGATGGACCGTGCGAAAAGACACGAAGTATTTTTTTAAAAAAAAATTCCATTTATCCAATACAATCCAGTGCAATTAATTGTACGTTTATTTATTTTTAGATTGAAATATTGGAATTGCGCTTGCAGATGGGTTTGAAAGCGTTGCAAGGATCTTTGGATGATTGTCAGCGGCATTTGAATCAATTCGACGAAATTGCAAAAAAGTACGCCACACCTATTATACCTTATATATATATATATATATATTGTTGAATTATTTTCACTTGAAAAATTACAACTGCTAACTTTGTATTTGTCTGTCTGCAGACATGGACAAGTGATCTGTCATGAAGAGATGAAGGTGTTCTTGGCGTGCCAGCAAGAGTGGATTAAAACTAAAGAAACTGTGAAAGAAATGATGCAAAAGTTAAAGGTGGTGATTCAGATAAATAATTTTAGAATTTACGAAAATTTCCTTTTTTTATTTTATTTTTTGTACAATTGTCAGGACGATTTTCGACATCAGATAGAATTGGTGCGTGGTGGTACTTTGTTGCAAAGTTTGATGCCGATAGAAATTCCCAAGCCTCCGGCTCCACCGCCGTTTCCTCGTTTTTGTTACAGCATTCAGCAGCAGCAACCACAACAACAGGTGATTTTGAAATCAATGGATATATGTATTACTTTTTTTTTCTACTGTTATTTTGTTGTTTCTATTTTCAGCAACAACCGATGGCTCCGATTGGTCAGCAGATGTCATCAGCGGCTTCAGTGCGTGGTGGTGGACAACAGCAGAAACAGTCGATGGGAATTTATTCGACGAACAATGGTACGTTACGTGGTGCTAATACTGCTGCTGCTGCTGCTGCTGCTTCACTGTCGGGCAGTGGTGCTGATATGCATTTTTCGTCCGGATTTGGCGGCATGGCAAAAGTTAGCAACAGCAGCAGCAGTATTTATGGAACAAATCAGCAAAGTGTTGTTGAACAACAACAACAACACAGAAGTGGTGGTGGTGGTGGTGGTGGTGGTAGCGGTACAGCTGCTTCATCTTCTGATTTTTCCCCATGGGCTGATGGAACTCAGTCGTATTTCAACGGCAAAGCTTTCGGCACGATGTTCGACAGTTTCAGCAGCAGTTCTTCCACCGTAGCCAGTGGTCCAACGATGCCACCAAATCAGCAGCAACCTTCGCCACTACCACTGCATCATCATCATCATCATCATCAGCAACAGCAACAACAACAACAACAACAACACCACCAGCAGCAGCAGCAACAGCAGGTTGGAACAGCTGGTGCAATTGGTCAGTGGTCGAATTGGAGCAAATACCAACAACGACCGCCGAGCGCTTTGTCCACTTTGCAGACATCTTCCACTCCTGATTTTTCTTCGGTGAAGCAGCAAAGACCACCGTCGGCTGTTCAGCGTAGTGCCAGTCCTGGCATGACCATGGTTATCTTTTCTTTTCTTTTTTTGCTTATTTTATATTTATTAATTCATTCAATTGTTTGGAAAAAAATTTTTTCATTTATTTCCCTTTTTTTTTCTTCAGAGCACTTCTGATTGCAGCCAAATATTTAACAGCGAAGGTGTCGATTGGGACTTTCTCTGCGATTATTTCGACACCAGATGTCCAACCGTGCAAAGGTGATGATGATGTGTGCATGATGACGAACGACGTTTATTTTTATTTTTTGCTTTTCAGTGAACAAATTCGAGAAGCGTTGTCAGAATTCAGGTATAATCATTTTGAAAAGTTCAAGGCTTTGCCAACAATGTCTGTTTGGGCTACGCTGCTCAAATTTATGGTAGCGAAGTTGAAATTGGTAAGTAGTGTGATGTATGGATAAATAATTATAATTATAATTGTGATAAAGGGTTGAAGATTTTTTCTTTACTAAATTTAAAATAATTTCATTTATAGCATTGAAAGTTGTAGCTTGCTTCTTTTTGTTAAATATAACTACCTCTATGTTAATTCATATGCATATGTAAAATTAAATTCTGATGATATTTTGATGCTTTATATTGTTTTAACAATTTACGTTCATGTAAATCATGTATGTCTACTTTAAATAATTCATTATTTATGTTGTATGAGGGGATATGATTGTCATTTTGTGGAAACAAAAAATGATTCCAAATTACTCGATGATTGATCTTATAAATAAATATAAAAAATAAATTTATCGATAATTCGGAAATTATTTGTATATTTCAAGTGAAATATTAGAATTCTAACTTATTGAGCATTTTTTATTATTGTGAAAATATTTTAAAATGTCATTAAAGTTTCGCAAATTATGTCTGCAAACAATGTATGGAAGAGTAATTCAGAAATTGTTGTTAATTTTTGTTTGCTTTAGCCACCACCACCACCACCACCAAGTTTGACTTCTGGCTTTGGGAAGGCAGACAATTTTGTTGGATCACGAAGAAGTGCGGCAGAGGAGTTTTGCATGATTTGCCATGCTCTTCTACGTCCAGAAGACCATTGCACCACTCTGAGTTGTAGTCATAAGTTTCATAAAAATGTAATAACAATATATATATATATATTTTTTTTTTTAATATTTAATTTCACCTGTGCTAAAAACTTCAACTTTTTTAGTGCATTAATCAGTGGATGGCAGAGAAACATGCTTGTCCATCGTGTTCATCTTTTGCTTTACCACCAGAGGAATATCCAGATTTGGCGTGATTTTCAGTTTTTGTCAAAGAGTCGATAGATGAATAATATTTCTCATATGACCAGTATTGTTCTGAAACTCTTTGTTTGCAGAAAATTAAACCTTTGACAAATAAAATTGTTTTATGAGTATTTATTTATTGACTTTTTATTATTAAAAATTTTGTATATTGGGATAAATTGGGATTTGTAAAACAACCGCATTCGTCTATTTACAAAAACTACATGAAACTGGAATGTTCACTTATTACACGTACGGTGAATCAAATTCACTGAAACAACAAATGCAGGTTTTAGTACTGTAAATTACGATACAAGTATTCAAGGTTATATAAGCAATTAGCCTGCTTGACCACAGACCAGCTTATGATATTGGTAAATTACTTGAAAATTATTTTCTCAATTTAATATAAAAAAATTTACTTTCAAATTTCAACAATAATTATTTATTTAGTGACCTACAATAAAAATGATACCTGATTATCGAATTATTATTTCTATAACTATCAGAATTTACTTCAACAATGAAATTCAATAAGCAGCGTTTTATTTAATTTTCATTGTTTTATAATTTTGTTTTATTATAAAGTTAGTTTGTTTTCATACATCCATTTCATTCTGTACAGCAAGGTATTATCATCAGTACAGTCATCGCATGTGAATGAATGAGTGAATGAGCAAAATGATGTTATACATTTTGATGTTCTTTTGTTCGCTGCGGTCGTTGAAAGCATGCTTGCAGTTGTGAAAATGTCCGTTGATAAATGATTTCACTCGATTTTCATAGTTAACAATTGTAGTAACTCTTGAATCTTATTTTGATAAACCTACTTTTAATCGGTTTCTTTAGCATTGCTTTTTTGATTTAACAGCATGCGCAATGTTTTATATTTAAGTGATTCAGGTTTGCAGCATTGTTTTTATAAAGTTAAAGCTTTTATATTAATGTATACATAATATCACTTATTGATTGGTGTATGCAGCTGAATAAAGAATTGTTTTTACTGTACTTCAGTGATATTGATATTTTAGAAATACAGTAACCAGTAGATTCAGAATTCATGAACATAGTGTGTTAAATCATTTAAATTAGTCTTTTATAAATTTAACAATAAATAAATTTAGTTGCTGATGATTTGTTTGAATAGATGAATTACAGAATGTCAGTTCTCTATAGCTTTAGTTCAAGAGTAGCATTTCTGCTGTCCCTGTAGCGCAGTGGATAGCGCGTTGGGCTTCTAACTCAAAGGCCGTGGGTTCGATCCCCACCAGGGACGGATTTTTTGAAAGCATTTCTAAACATCCCTACAAAACTGAAATATAATATGTACGGCGATTGCAACTGTTTTTGTAAGAGCTCGTTTTTCAGAATCTAATTTTTATGTATGCATTTGTAACGAAAAATAATGCATCTGAAATTCAAATTTGTTTTTGTCGATAAAAATTTAGTAATCGCAATACCTTTTGTAGTACAGTTTTGACTTGACGAGTGAAATGTTTCAACGAATCCCTGTAGCGCAGTGGATAGCGCGTTGGGCTTCTAACTCAAAGGTCGTGGGTTCGATCCCCACCAGGGATGTTCTCTTTTTAACAAGATAAAATATATATTATTAAATGAGGATTATATTCAAATAATGATTTTCACATTTTATTGTTTTATCAGCACATTATTGCGCGTAAGTTTACACCAACTAACTTATACAGTGTGCTAATGATGTTTCTGAGATATATCTGATGCAAATGCAGCGCTGGTGAAAAGAATACACTGATAATTAATTGATGAGAGAATGAACTCTGAAACAATAATCACAGCAACACTAATCAAATGATAATATAAAAATATGCGTAAAAATTACAAAATGCAGTCACAATCACCGATCGAAATCAATCAATAATTCAAAAATTTGCCAAACGTACGTTCGTTGAGCTGAACAACGAATTCGAATCATAGATGATTATTTTTCATTGTTTTTCTTGCACTTCTTATTATCTTGCAAATTCACTGCTACATAGACAATCATGGAGAAAATTCAATTTCCTTTTTTTTTCATGATCAATCTTCCAAATTACGGAACGCTTGTTGCATTTGTTCGTATAATTCTTCGAAATCTTCTAAAATTTTCTTCTCCCCATCTTTGACAGGATCCTGAAGACAATGTGTATAATTAATTATACTTCGAGTTTTTTTCTTCAAAAGAAAGTTCAAATAATTACCTTGAATTTCATGCTCGATAATGCATACATAATATCGCCCATATGGTCACGAATTATTGACCAAGTAATCTTATTATCACTTTGAGCGGTTGATTCTACCGCTTGTCTTGCCATCGTATAAAACGCAACTCTAAAAAAATTATATAAAAAAAGCCGGTAAAATTGCCAACAGTAAAAATAGTTGTTCCGCATACATATTGCGAAGCATGCCGACCGTTTTGTAAAATGGACAAAAACGATCATACGACGAATAACCATTTTGCTGCAAAAAGTCATCTTTGATCAATTTGGCCACTTCTAGTGTAATTTTATCCGTTTCAGCCAACGATGCTTTGCCAACCAATTGGACAATTTCAGAAAGATCTTCTTCTTCTTGTAAAATTTCCTTACACTAAACAAGACAAGTGAGAGAGAGAGAGAGAGAGAGAAGAAAAAAAATACATTACAAACTGCGAATACTTACTTTAGTTCTCAGGGGTACAAAATCTGGAAAAGCTTTTTCATAATATTCATCCAAAGCACGTGTATATTTGCTGTACGAAATTAGCCAATTGACAGACGGAAAATGTTTCCGTTGAGCTAACTTTTTATCCAAACCCCAAAAAACTTGAACAATGCCCAAAGTAGCGGATGTGACAGGATCAGAGAAATCACCACCAGGTGGAGATACTCTTAAATTGAGAACAAAAATTTCAAGTTAACCAAATCCAGAAGACGAACACAACAATGCACAACTACGCCTACGCTCCAACAATGCTGATGCTTCCCTCTCTTTCGGGATTGCCGAGACATTTCACTCGCCCAGCTCGTTCGTAAAATGATGCCAGTCTTGCTGCTAAATAGGCAGGATATCCACTATCGGCAGGCATTTCGCCGAGTCGACCAGAAATTTCACGAAGAGCCTCTGCCCAACGGGATGTCGAATCGGCCATCATTGCCACATTATAGCCCATATCTCGGAAATATTCCGACAACGTGATGCCTAATGAAACGAAAAAATTAATTACTTTTTTTTTCAGTTTTTGTTGTATTCGTACCTGTATAAATTGACGCTTCCCTTGCTGCTACGGGCATGTTGGACGTGTTCGCTACAAGAACTGTTCTTTTCATAATGCTCTCAGTAACCCCATCGATTTCAGTTGTAAGCTTTAAAGTAAAAGTAGTAAGTATAAAAAATAACGCAGTTAAACGTAAAAATTGTTTTTTTTGCAAATTTTACTTCAGGAAAATCTCGCAACACTTCTGACATTTCATTTCCACGTTCACCACAACCAACATAAACAATAACTTCACTATTGCTGTATTTGCTGAGTGATTGTGAAATGACCGTTTTGCCGCATCCAAAAGCACCTGGAATAGCCGTAGTGCCGCCTTGTACGCAACTAAACAGAACTTCCAATTACGCTAAGAATATTGAATTGAACATTTATTTTTTCGTTTGGATCAATTTATTGATGAACAAATTTTAATAAATTGCTTACGGAAACAACGCGTCCAGAATGCGCTGCCCAGTGAGCAGTGGGAAATTGGCAGCCAATTTCTCAGCTACGGGACGAGCTTGACGCACTGGCCACAGTTGAACCATTGTGTGTTTGGAAATTTCGCCAGAAAATTCAGTTTCCAAAATAACATCCTGAAATTGAGCATAACCGTAAAAGAAAAACTTCTTCTCAATTCAAAAATTGTTTACATCGACGTGATAATTTCCAGGCGGTGCAATGTAAGTTATTGTACCACAAGCTCGAGGTGGAAGCATGATTTTCTGCTTGAGCAGCGTATTTTCATGCACAACACCATATATATCTCCACCTGTTATATGACTGCCAACCTGAATAAATAAATTTGCAATAAGTAAATATTTAAAGATCAATGCACATTTTAAGATATGTGTAAAATCACTCGAAAACTTGGAGACGGCTGAAATTCCCATTCATGCTTTCGAGAAAGGGCGTCAACGTTCACTCCTTTTGGAATGTAAATTGAACGTGAAATTTCGGCAATGTCCATAAGGGGACGTTGGATTCCATCGAAAATTGAGCCCATTATTCCTGGACCCAGTTCAACAGACAAAGGATTGCCAGTACGAAGCACTGGATCTCCGACGGTAACGGCCGCTTAAATGGTAAAAACTTTCAAATCAACATTCATAATTGTAATAAAACAAAAAATTCGACTGAAAAAAAATTATATCAATTACATGTATCTTCATAAACTTGAATAGTAGCCATGTCACCTTCAAGACGAATAATTTCACCAACCAACTCTGCATGCCCCACTCGAACTAATTCATACATAGCGGAGCCTGCCATATTTTCTGCTATCACAACTATAAACAATTCTTTTTAGCGTATTTTAAATTTCAAAATATTTCCAATATTAAACTAAATGCTTACAGTGTGCTTGTTGGCCCAAATTATAATCATCCACGTTATTTCATTATTTAATTTTAATTATTTTCAATGAGGTAATTCTCTCATCAATGAGCAGCTAGTCACTAGATCAAGCAGTAAATTAAAGAAACAATTCAGAAAAGCATTTTTTTAAATCACAGATAATTTAAAAAATTTAAAATCTATTCCAAAAATTAAACTTTCATTTTTTACAGGTCATAAATGACAAAACTCAATTATGAATGCAAATATTGATATGACACAAATCGATCAACCATGACTATTCGATACATGGCCCTTTTGCGAACAACATAAATAAATCAATAAAGCTGCTCAGCAGTGTGATGCTTGTTGAAAAATCAATTTCTATGAAATAATTTTAAAAATACATAAACTGGAGTTTATTTACATTTACAAAATGTACAAAGGATTTAGTTGCTTTTGATAAAATAAAATATTCCAAACATTTCATAAACATGTCAACATTTTTATACATCAATACTGAAAACAATATTTCACGAAAATCAATTTTAAAATATACATGAATTCCTTTTGAAACATTAACATGCACTTCAAATATAGTTTACACAGCTTATGTTGACAAATAAAACAATCTGCACAAGTAAATATAAATACTTTTAACAATTTTTATCAGTTCATGTGATAATAATTTTGTACTGTTTTACGCTGAGCATGCTTCGCAATGAAAACAAATATCTTAATTTCACAGCCATTGTTCAGATTCAGATATTTATTTAAATTATACAAAACCTACAATAAATTTGGCGCTCATATTGAATAATGAAATTAGAGAATTGGAGTAATTTCATGAAAATAACAAATTACCTGGACCAGAAACGCCATACACATAACCAAATGTAGATTCTTTCTCTACATTTTGAATAAGTGGAAGATGAGAACCTCCGTACGGCATATTTGGATCTCGTTCAAAAATTTATCTAAAATAACGATCACATTAAATTGTTGATCATAAAACACTGCTATTGCACATTCAAGAAAAATCAGATGAGCATAGTCGATGCATTTCTGTTAAAATAAACAATAAACTTTTAGCATCAAATGTACACAGCTAAAACCAGTAGTGCAATAGCCAGAAATATGAATGATTCCAAAACAGGTTTATGTATAAATAATATAGGCCAAAGTTAGCATTAAAATATATGCCATTTCGAGATTAAAAACTGAATTTCCACCTAAAGCTAACTATATGGAGGAAACAAACGTTTATTTTAATAAACAAATAGAAAAGGCCATACAATAATTCAACCTGCTTGTTTTTCACTATTACAGTATACAGTAATTTACTCCATTTCACGCAAAAATCAAGTTTGATAATTACTGATAATGAAACAGTAATCTAAACTACCATCACATTAGCATAGTTTATTAAGTTTCCACTTATATGGAAAAACTCCATTAATATTGGCGTAAAATCAATTTTATAAAAACAAACACCCTGGGCAGTGTAATGCAATAAAAAACATTGTTACATATATAAAAATCTTTAAATTTTAATTATAAATGCTACATGCAGTCATGTTTATGTGAATATTTCAACTTTTGATATATTCATGTATCTGGCTGAAATCATGTTAGCAGTGTATAAAAAATAAGGTGTTGTAAAAATAAAATATTAAAGCATTAAATTTAATTTTGCCTATTTTTCATTTAAAATTTTTATGATCTTACAACACATTTTATCTAGATTATCCGAGTACACCTGCGCATTACAGTATGCTCAATACGCTGTACGTGTTGCTGGTTGAATAAGTTTATGGATGTTATGTAATTTCATTTTCCAGTGTTTTAATGCATTTTGAATTAGTAAATGTCTGTATTATAATGAAAATAATATAAAAAACATTCGATCCTATTGAATTTTTTCTGTATTGCGTTTTTAACTGCTGCAATTGTAACTCATAGATGAACTACATTATCATTTATGTTTTTCACGTGCATATGTTAACGTTATTGATGTAAATAAATTATGAACATTTATTATTACAGTAATTAAATTAATATTCTACAAGTTAAGATGCGAAGAAAAAGCAAAAACGCCTTGAATTATACAAGACGACGATTAAAACAACAAGCTGTTAAAAATGCAAAGAAAATTGATCCATCTGATGAAAGTGATGATTCATGGATAAATGATGATGTTGACAGATTTCATAATAAAAGAAATAAGGTATCGTTTTTGATTATATATGAAGTATTATACTATTTTAAGTATTGAATTTATACCGCTTGATGTTTACTGATGATTTGTTTTAGCTTGACATAGAAATAAGTGGGGAAGAAAATGAAGATTTTACAAGTGAAGAGGAAGCAAGTTCTCCGTGAATTTACCGAACTTTATATAACTAGAAATTTAGGTTCTGCGGATCAGATCATCTGACGAAGAGGATGAAAATCTTCAAGATGAGAGCGATTATGATACCAATCACATGGAAATAGCATCAGACGATGATTTCAGTTCAGACATTGAAAGTTCGGAAGAGGATTGTAATTTTTTAATTGTTTTTTTATGAAACAGTTGTTTGATGAAGCTGTATTTTAAGATTTGCCTAATCGAGAGGCGTGGGGTAAAAAAAGGTCAACGTTCTACAACACTGATTATGCTGGAGATGAGCATGAAGGTATTTTTTTAATTTCTTCTGTTTTACAATGCTTTTTACGTTTTAATTTAGGTTTTGGTAGCTCTGACGAAGAACCTGCGGAATTGGAAGAAATTGAAGCAAAGTCATTGCAACGTAGTTTGAATGAGTGGATACAGGGTTCAACATTTGCACTCCCGCGACAGGCATTGGTAATATTTAGAATTATGTGCACACACAAATTTAAGCCAGAAATAGATGGATTTTTCAGTGAAACTTTTAATAACATATGCAAAAAAAGAAAATAAGTTTATATTAAAATTGTGATTTTGATATTGCTTTGCTGAAGTTTTAACAATAATACTTTTAGCGTCTTTCTGATAAAATACATAATACAATGAAGTTTTTGATTTTGAAATAACTTTTTAACGTTTATTAATTATAGCTTATTTATTGTTGATTTTAATCAGCATATGTATATTTGTGAAGTTATATTAAATTGTTCAAAGTTATTTTTTAACAGGTGAATGATGCGAAAACGGATACGGCAGTTGCTGAAACTATGGATTCATCAGTCACTAAAATTGACATGGATTTGAGTGCTTTGACAAATGATGAAAAGTTTGAGGTGAACTGATGAAATTTATAGAAATTAGTGAATGAATTATTATTTGTAATAGATTTTGGGAAAGCGGTCTCCATTATTGGTGATGCTTTTAAAAGAGTATAAAGAGAAAGTAAGAAAGCAGACGTTTCAAAATTATTATAATACACAAGTTATAAGTGTTTTCAGGTGAAATTGAACCGTTTATTTCAAAAATTTTGCAGTTTATTAAATTTGAAAAGTGAATTGCCAAACGTCTTAGCTATTGCTTACAAAATTTTAGAAGCCAACGCAAAGTACGTAAAACTATTAGCTTTTGAAATTGTTATACGTTTATCACAAATATTTAGCTATATTATGAACATATCGTTTTACATTTGGTTGCATTTAAAAAATGCTTCAGTAGATGATCGACATCCCGTTGTAAATCGAATTGTTCAATGGCGAAAGGTATCATCTGCAGTACACAATATTAAATTTTAGTTCGAATGTTCACATTTTAAAATTTAGTGTTTAAATATTGCTTATAAAAAATGGAATACATTTGAAGAAGATATTGAAAAAATATTAAGTAATCTTGAAAATGGGCAGTCTCCTTCTGATGTAGCATCTAATGTGGATTTACAACTTCGTCAACACAATCAAAACGCAGAGGAAATATCCACAGTTAATCATGATAGGGATTCAGTGACCGAAAATTTTAAAATTGAAGAACAGACTGATAAAGCAGAACAAAGTGACACAATTCACAATGAATTTGGGAAGCGTTCTATTACATATGAGGTTAATACATTTTTCATTATTTACATGACGCAAGTACTGATTGATAAAAATTGTAATGATTTCATTCATTTGTTGTTAGATGGAGAAAAATAAAGGACTGATGCCGAAAAGGAAAAAAGAACAACGAAATCCTCGAGTTCGTCATCGAAATCGATATCGCAAAGCGTTGAAAAAGAGAAGAAGCCAAGTAACAACATTTCATTTCTGCATTAAGGATTGTTGTACAGGATTCTTTTTTATTTAGATTCCTGATGTTAAACGTGAGATTCACAGATACAGTGGAGAAGCAAGGGGGTTGAATCCTTACATTGTCCGCAGTGTTAAATTACGCTGACGCAGGTATTTCGTGCTTGAATATTATATGTGAATGAGAAATTAAAAAACTTTTTCTTTTACTCAGATTTAATTTTTATATAAATGAAACTATGTAACCAGATGACGAAATCATATATTGCAACAACGAGCTCAGAATCTAGAAATAAATTTAAGGTAATCAAATTCAATAAAATAAAAGTTTCCGTGACATGAGTAGTAACTGGGCTTTCAATCACGTTCCGGTTTTGGTAACGCACTCGATGCTGAAAGCATATTTTCAGTATCTGTAAATGGAATACCTACATCGAAATTACAGTAAAAAGGTAGATCCAGCTTAAAATCAATTTCAAAATTGTGGGCTTCGTATGGATCTTGAAATTTCGATCTCTTTTTTGGCTTCTTTGCCTCTTCAGTATTGTTGTTGTCACCTGATTCTTTGATAGCATCCAATTGTGAAGATGATGTCTGCATACTGCTTTCTGAAATCTGTGTACTGTTAAACCATATGCAACTAATAAATTTTAGAAAAGGCACAGTACCTTTCTGCACATCACGTTTTCCTGATGCAGATGACTCTGCATTTTGAAGAGAAGCTCTCGCAGATGATTTACTGTATATTTTTGATCGAGTATTCCTTCTAGTAAACGGATCATCCGCCTGGACTTCAGAAGAACTTTCCTAAAATAATAAACAAAATTATTTTAATTTTTTTATTCATTTAAATTTCCGTAAAAAATATTTAAACGAAGAAAAAGTATTGTACAATTCTATGGACGCGAATTTGTACTACTGTAACAACAATTGTTTTCCTGATAAGCATAGTATAAATGTGAAAACATTACTCTTATGGCTTTCTCAGTTTCATTCATATTCCACAGCCGATTTCTCTTATTGATATCTGCAATTCCTTTAACAGCCTGCAATCGTCTCTGTTCCCTAGCTGCTGCTGCGTTGTCGAGTTGTTCTATTAGTTGTTTAATCCTTTCCACTTCAAATGTATCATCGTTTTGTTCAGCTACTTCCTGTTTTAAAGAAAAATACTTAAACTAAATAAGATGTAATTATGAAAAAAAAATTACCAAAGATTTCACTAATTGAGCCTTTTGCATTGCATAATTTGTAGGTGCAATACGAAATCGCTTTTTCTCTTTTACCATCTAAAATTGTTTTACTGGAATGAAAAAACATAACACATTTTACGTAACGGGCTAACTTGATCAACATCTTCTTCAGTGTATTGATGATTGAAAGCAGCAATGACATCAGCAACTTTGTTTTTCACATGCTCTAATGTAGGAAATTCCATGTTCTACAAAAAATAGTAACTTTTATTTTTTACTTTATGTATATAAATAAAGTAAACAATACCACTTGTTTTTAATTCTCTATTTATATCATTTAAATATTAAAAAAAAATTTTTTCAAGAACATCTAACCTGAATTACTTTATGCGCAAATACCGTATACCGCAGCGCTTATTTCAATTTTTACCCAACTTATTTTTAGTAAAAAATATTCATCATAAAAATAAATATGAAAAAAATTATACAATCTAATATATTTAAATTTATGTTTTAAGAGAAAAGCAACAATTAGAAAATTATAATAAATGAACTCTAATTGTAAATGAAAAAATTTCCTACACTTTTTGATGCTAAAAAATTACTTCATCTTAGATTTTTACCTGACTTGTCATCGTGTCTACCCATTTCGCAAATTCTGTATCCGTAAAATCAGAATTGGACAAAAACTCAAGTCGATACACACGTTCAGCTTTCCCATGGCGTAGTCGCAGTCCTTTGTTGGTTCTTGTATTTTCAAACTCGTATACTTTTGCTGTTTCCACCACATCTATTATTTCAGCAACCTGAAAGAAAAATTTTTTGCTTCTCATTTTGCAAAACGCGCTGTATAAACCTACTCTATAAACTGGTACGCCATTGTTAGCACCTATGCTGATGCGGACGTAACAACCAACTACAGTATTCTTGAAAAATGGTGTATGAACCAATCTTAAAAGGCCAAAATTATTTATTTTACGCTGTAATAGGGTTTAATTGGAAATGCAGCAACACACTTTCCGAGTTTAAACCTGGAGAGACGAATTTTAGATAATTCTTCCCGAGTTTTCACAACTGGCTTTTCCTCTTCCTTTGGCTGCCGTTCGTCTTCCGATTCATCAGTATCATCGCGACGACGCAAAGTTTCCTCACCGTTCGACTCATCGCTCTCGTTACTACCACTGTATTTCCCATATCTCCTTTTCTTTAAACGGGCGTTAAAATTTTTACGATTTTCCTCGGCTGCTTCATCTTTAGCTATAAAAAGAATAATTTGTCAACCAAACTGTCCCTATCTATCAAATTCAAAAAATCAAATTTGACTGTAGGTACCGCTTTTAGCTCTGCGCTTTGCCAGTAAGTTTTGAAAAGCTATTTTCTTCGATTTTTTCTCCCTTTCTGCTGATGTTTGGAAAATTTTCCCATCATTTTCACCTTCGACATCGCTTTCAGCTCGCTGATCACGGTCGTCATCAGGCGAACGCGAATATCTTTTAGGTGAACCGACTGGCGCATCTCCAATCGATTCTTCTTCACTGTCATCGTATACTGCTTCGATGCGCTTTTTCTTTCGAAGTTTCTTCTCAATTTCAAACCTGAATAATAATTATAACTTTATAAAATAATAAAAAACAAAAGAGTAATTTAAAAATCCAAAAAAGACAAAATGACCGCACAACCTTGCTTTCAACAGTTCTCTTCGCTCTAAGCGACGATAAATTTCTTGTTCACGATCTTTTTCGCTCATTTTTTGTAACTTTTTCCGGTCTTCTTCGTCGCCCAATAAATCTTCATCGTAACCATCGTCAAAAACTGCAGAATCAGAGGAATCTGATTCTTTCTTCTCCGCCGCTGTAAAACAAAATATTACAGAACAAAAAGAAACTTTTTTAAAAAATAATTATCATAAAAAATGTTGAGTTTAAATAATAAAGACTTAAGAAAAGCTCTGAACAACCAAGACCACCTACTTTCCTTTCTCGGTTTAGACTTTGACTTTTGATGTTTTCCTTTCTTTCTAGTGGATGCATTGTCGCGCCCCTTTTTCTCATTTCCCTGCGTCGAGGCGGAAACCTGATGCAAAAAATGAAAACTGCATAACACGTTTATAAAATAACTGAATCTACGCTTACTTTTCCATAATCTTCATCGCTGTCGCCATCCACTGTTCGTTCACTCTCTGAATCTGACAACAGCTTCAAGGGGCGACGTTTATTTGGCATGCTTGATGAAGTTAAACAGCGTTAACCTAAACAATAAACACTAATTTATAAAACAACTACACAAACAACTGCCAAGCAAACAACCTTTAAAATGAACGTACCACAATAAATTCAGATCAACCGTAACCTAAAATGAAATGCAGGAGTGTTTACTTGCAAACAGTAAGACTTTAAAATATGGCATACTACTTATTTATCATTTAAAATAATATCAATGCATTGTATTTATAAAATATAATTAATCAATGGTTTGATTTTCATTTTATTCACTATAAATTAAAATTTTTTTCTTATTAAAAATATACTGCAATATTATTTTTAGTACTTTCAGGTTAATTTCTTTATGTACATTAAGTTTTTACAAAACATTAAAAATGAAATAATTTATTATAAATAATGGAATCTTTTAGCGATAATGATGACTGAGTTATTTTAATTATAATGTTAAATTTTTTGATAAAATTGCATATTATATTTTTTTATTCACACGTTGGCGTTTGCTAGAAATTAATTTTAAACTCAACATTTGAGGATAAATAGAAATTCAAAGCTGTAATTTAAAAAATTCACGAAAATAATTTCGAGTAATCTTAATTTTCTCACAATAAAATGAAATAATAAAATTTTTTGTTACAAAATTTTTGAATATTAGAGTAACTTTATATTGTTAAAAAATAAATTTTTGTTAAAACAACCAACTACTTTCTAGCTATGTTATGAACACAAAATTTCGCCTATTAATTGTATTTATCTAAAGCAGTGTTTCTCAACCAGGGGGCGTAGGAAGGTTCCAGGGGGGGGCGTGAGAAGTAAGAATTTTTAGTCCTGCAGAGGTGTTTGAAATTCAGCTTGGTCTACTTCAGCTAAATTTTAACCGCCTATTCTTTCTGGTCATCTTAGTTTTAGCTTAACCGCGTTAGCTGTGCGCAATTTATAATTTCCCTTGGCACTAAAATCTCATTTGGAAATTCATCTGATTTGACAAGAGACGTGAATAATTTTTGACAGAGGCATATGCACGATATTTATCAAACTCATAGAACAAAGCCGTATTTTGTCTAATGGTGGAAACAAGCAATGCGGTGAAAATTTCGCCTGAAGTCGACCATCACACTTTATTTTCTCATTCTTTCCTTCATTCGACATCGCGGCAACACCAACTTTTGTCTCGTGTGTGCATATATTTGCTGTTTATTTGTTTCAGTTTTCAAGAGATTTTGTAATATCAGTTGATTTCAGATTGTCTGAAATCACATCAATTCAGGTTTGGTTTTTTCCGCTCCTAAGTTTCTAAGTATTTTATTCTTATCAGTAATTAAATCTCCCACTATGATTATGGTTTTTAGCTTGGCTACTCATAATCGTGAACACAACGGTTTTATTACATTTCGCACCACGGTTGTTGCTTATAGAGTTTGTTATTATTTCCAATAGGCAAGTTATTTATTAGCGTACTGCTATGTACCACGAAGACATCCAGTTGGTAAACGAGTTGCGAAAACTAGTTAGATCGGATTATCTATACGATAGGCTAGAAAAGGAGGAAGTTAGTTAGTTAGCGTCTGTGTATATTCACATTATCAATAAAGTTATATTGGACGTTGGTGTGAAATACAATATGCACAATGGCGCCGAAAAAACGCAAATATGATGCAGAACACATCAAATACGGCTTCGTGGCTATTGAAATAAACGGCGTTGAAGTGCCACAATACGTTCGTTGTATGCTTGATACACTCAGCAATGATGCTTTACGGCCGACCCGACTGCAGCGGCATTTGCATCACCGCCATCCTGAGTTATCAAAAAAACCTGTGGAATACTTTTGCGCTAAAAGAGATTCCCTTTCTCAAATGAGACTTGACGAAAAAGTCAAGTATAATCAGGAGACTGTCAAGGCTGACAAGAGCATCATATGAAATAACCATGTTGATTGCCAAGAATAAGAAACCACATACTATTGGAGAAAATCTTGTTAAGCCCTGCATTGTGAATGCAGTAAAGATTCTGCTTGGGGATGACATGGCGAAGCAATTTAAAAATATTTCTCTTTCTGATTCAACAGTTAAACGCTGAATCGATGAATTGGCTGATGATATAAAACAGCAAGTTCTTGAAAAGGTAAAGTGTTCTCTTTTTTTTTGCTATAAGTTGTGATGAGTCCACAGACCAGGCAAACTGTGCACAGATCATCGTATACGCACGGATCATTGCAAATAACACAATTGAAGAAGAACTACTTTTTTCTGAACCACTGAAAACTACAACGAAAGGAGCTGATGTGTTCCAAGCTGTGTCAAAATTTTTTGAAGTAAATGGCTTGATGTGGGAAAAACTTGTTGGTGTATGCACTGACGGTGCACCCGCAATGCTTGGCTCTCGGTGTGGCTTTGTGAAGATGGTCTAATCAAAAAACCCATCTATTTTTGCAATGCACTGTGTAATTCATCGGCAGGCTTTGGTCGCTAAAACTCTGCCTGATGATCTCAGAGAAGACCTTAATTTTTCCGTGGAGGTTGTCAACTATGTGAAAAGCAGTGCACTGAACACTCGATTATTTGCAGCACTCTGTGAAAGTTTGAATGCTGACCACATGGCACTTCTCTATCATACAGAAGTTCGTTGGTTATCAAAAGGAAACATGCTTGGCCGGATTTATGAACTGAGAGAAGCAGTGGCAGAGTTTTTGGAGCAACGAGGAAGACGCACAATGTGTCGAGCTTTCAAAAGTGAACATTTTCAGCTTAGCCTGGCATATCTTGCAGATATTTTTGAAGCACTGAATTTACTGGATTTGAAACTGCAAGGAGCAAACGCGAATGTTATGGCTCACTATGACATTGTTCAAAGCTTCATTGCAAAAATTTCCTTATGGTTAAAACAAGTTGAAAGAGGAAATTTGACATGGTTTTCAAGACTCAACGAGCTTTTCAGTGATAAATGTATCAGCGAAGATTTGAAAAGAAAAATAAAAGGGCACCTTAAAAGCCTACAAGATGAGTTTTTTTACTATTTTCCTGACGTAGAACCTGAAAACCTGATATATAAACTTGTGAGGAATCCATTTTTAGTTAATGTCGAAGACCTTCCACACGATCTTCAAGAAGAAGCCATTGAACTGCAATTCAGCAGCTTAGCTAAAGATAGCTTTGAAAGTATGCCATTAGAAAACTTCTGAGTGAAGTTACAAGCAGAATATCCTAAATAAGTTCACAAAGCTTACGTATATTGGTTCCTTTTTCCTCAACGTACCTTTGTGAAACGGGATTCTCAGCTCTCATAACACTTAATACGCAACACCGAAATAGGTTAAACGTTGAAAGCGACTTGCGATGTACTTTATCACCCACTCCACCAAGAATAGACAACTTAGTCGCAAATAAGCATTGTCAATATTCTCATTAAATTTTTATTGTGAATCATTCAGGAATGTTTTACTGTGTAAACTAGCTTGGCTTGATGCAACCATGAAGCAAAATGTTGCTTTGCGTACACTGAATACATACCGCACTACTTTTTATTAGAGGGGGGGGGGCATTAACTGCAGAACTTTTATTAAGGGGGGGCGTGCGCTGACACAGGTTGAGAAACACTGATCTAAATCAATCCACAGTATATTTTTGATCAAATATCACAGAGATGATAAATTTAAAAGCACACATGCCAGTATACTGAAAACGGTTGGATCCTTGGTGATTAAAATACCAATCAGCATTAAACAAATTATGATGAAATACTTTTTTGGATTTTACTTAGTCTACAGAAAAAGCGGCCAAAACATGAGCAAACTCTGCCTTTTGTTAAATTTTCCTCAGAATTTTTCAGATATCAAGTAAATACTTGCGTGGACTTGACTCAGAATGCAACGCCTAAGCAGTAAGCAAGCGATCTAACTTAAAGCTTGATTTCAAAGAGCGCCTGGACCTACCGTTTGTCTCTATTGACAGCTTAACGTTACCGTTGAGTGATACGGCTTTTGAATTCTGATGCTGCTCACCGAAGATAACATGTAGTCTGTCCGCTGTCAGTAGCAATATCCTCCACCCTTTTGAATTTGAACGCGTCCGCTTACTATGATGGACGCTTTTCCCCTACTTATGAACAGTACTGGCGTCACGTTGGCACGATCAAAAGCCAGATATTACGTACGATTTAAGAAAAGAATCTGAGAAGTAATTGGAAGTTGGTATGTTTGGTGCTGTCATGCGTTGTTTATTTTGCATTGTGCTATTATTACTCAGTAAATATTTATATCTTGTGTTCGTTTTTGTCCTTGACACATAATACCTAAGTCTTGCTCAACACCAACAAAGCACAAGAAGAAGATGGAATTCAATTGGATAATAAGACCGGCACGTTATAAGAAAATGCATAAAAATGGCTTGTCATAGAACATCACTGCTATATTTGAAAACATTCCGCTGATTTAGACAAAGGTGAAGAGAAAACATAATGTACGTTTACTTTAAGTCGAAATTTCATTTGTCGATAACATCAAATAATACATTCACTAATGCGTTCCTAATGTCGCATTTCAAATGTCGACACAATCCATGACTCAGTCACTATCAATTTTTGAATATGCTTCTGTATCATTTTGTCTAGTCGATCTAAACGATTCTTCAAGTGCTGAACAGCGGCAGAAGAGCTGAATGCTGGAACCAGCAATTATGCCATAAAAAACTATTAGCACCTTTCCTGCAGAGACGAACTTAGTTGAATTCTTTAAGTTCAAACTGCTCCCTGATGGCTTTGAACTTCAGAACATATAAATCATTCAGTATGTGCAATTTTTAGCCAGCTTCTAAGACGAGCGAAGAATTAGCAATTGACTTTCAAACATAAAAATTTTTCATTATAAATACTACGACGAGAGCGCATCAGAAAATCATACGCATAATTCTGTTAGCTAGTATCAAAATTTACAACTGTTTGATGAAAAAATGCTGCTGCTTCATTACACAACGAACCGGTTTACGGAACCTGAACAGTGATGAGCAAGATTTTCAGTGAAATCTTTTATTGATGTATTCCTCTATTTGATATTTAACCACTGATACTAAATAGTATTCTTCAACAAACACCATGAAAAATATGAAATAAAAAAATCAGGATTGGAGTAGAAAGTCTGCTGATCAAAACAAGTGCAATAATGTGCTACATGTAACCCTTCGCTTGTATCTTTGTTCACAACCAGTATTTATCATTATGATTCGTGCACTTCGGCGTGTAGCACCTTCCTTTGTGTATTAGCATACCATTCTTTGAAATACAAACTGAAATTCATCATTATTTATTCCCATCATTTGAAAATATATTTCAAATCTAAGACAAAAAATACCACAAGCTAGTGATGACCACTGAGAAGTAAAAAGAAGAAAAATAAAACTGATGGTCTTGTCCTTTACAAATTGAATATCTTCATTGTCCAATTGCATCATTCTGGAAAAAATATAGAAGCAACAAATGAACAGCCAAAAGAGGAGATAACTAATCAAAAGATAAAAGAGAGGGATAAACTGATGAAGGACAATTTTAAATGGGAAAATTTATTCAATGGTAAAAACTATACTACAATACAGCACAATAAAATGCAATAGTTTATAATGCAATACAATACAATGCAATGTAATATAATATAGTACAATACAAACAAAAATAAACTGTAGAAAGAATGAGAAAATACAAAATAAAGGTGCAAAAAAGATGGCACTTAGAAATTCACCGGCTCCGAAACATCATAAGCAACAGCCTTAAGAACTGCTCCATTATACGCGTACCGCCATCGTATTCTGCAGTCAGTGCAGTTATGCGTAACTGCACTTCTTCATATTTATTGTTTTTTACCCGTAAATCATTGACGGTAACACTTCCTGATGTCACTTGTTGAATCAACGTTTCCGTTGATCCCTGCTCATCGATCAGCAAACGGAGCAGTTCGTAAAAGCTGAGGTGACGTTTTCATTCTTGCTGGTTCATTTTGAAGCTGCAGCCTTCTAAACGATTGTTTTTGGGTGTCTCTACATGATATTCTACATGATATCCAGTTCTACATGATATTGAAACACGGCTGCTAATGAACCCGCAAGATCTCTGCAGAGCAGATCCACGGCATCAGGTACTTCAGCAAGCGGCAAAAATGCTGTTGCCATCAGCATTGTGATCTTTTCTTTGTTTCCGCTTCTTGAAGGTACCTAGTCCGCAATCCAAGATCTGCCACCTTCCGCAGAACTTCTTAACAGAAATGAAAGTAGCAGCCTTGGACGTGGACTCCTGGAAACGATCCCTGCACTGCAGGGATAAGGGCAGTCTCAAAGTCGCAAATGATGGTTTGCGCTTGAAAGACAGCCCTTAACACTGCCTCTTTTGCAATTAAATTATCGAAAATTTCACAATAAATAGCTATGTGTTTTCTAACAGTCAGACTATATACAAGGGGAATTAATTTGCATTCTTTAAATACATTGATGGTGTACAGCTGCTGTACCATTCAGGAACAATTTTAAATGTTCCATCCCTGCACCAGACGGAATGTGTAGCCAATTCCCGCAAATTTTCTTCTGTACAAAATATTAAAATAGAATCATTTGCACTATTATACGTGAAAAACAACCGCCCAGACTTTGTTACACGCCAATATGCTGGAATTTCTAGCTGCTGACAGTCAAGAAAAACACTTGGCCCGGCTTCTGTACATTGCCGCTTTCACCTTTTTGTGTGTTGGAAAATGACCAGCAGTTTCCAAGCTGGTGGATGCACTGCTGCATTCTTCCCTGTATATTTGCGGCACCGGTTTTGTTTCTTCCCTTGCGCGGCGTTTAAGCCCATTTCTCTTTTTAATTTTATACAATATGGAGTTGTCGGCAGTGCATGTTTCTGCCTGAGGTGTTGTTCTTAAAACAGTGTTTACTTCGAGGCTGGTGCAAACTGCATCCCTACATCCACTTCTGACCCGAATGAGAAATCAATATGCTGATTGGTAAAAACGGCATATTATAATAATAAATTACTTCCAGTATTGCAAATACACTGTTTGTCTTCAAAATTTGTGTGTCTCAGGAGGTGAACTCGACCTTCATACACTAAATTATAGTTATTTCGATTATTTAAAACTAAATGCGAATCGGCAGCCATCAAGCAGAGAAGAATCAACAGAAAGTCAAGCACAGGAAACAGAAAAGTGGTAAAATGGTGTAAACGGGGTTCGTTTTTGATAATGTATATAAAAATCTGCTCCCACGGTTTGTAAATAAATTTGTTGCTTGTTTAAATTTATCTAGATATGATTAAAACTTCCGGGTTTGATGTCAGAAAAGTGGATAATATGTCTGCAAAATCTGGAATGTGGCGCCAACAGTTTTAATTTATCCACACATGGCGCCATTGCTCATGTTAAAGACTGCGATGTCGAATGTCCATTGAAATAAAAAAATTTTAATCGTAAATCTTTCAACTTACCGCCATTGAATTTTTTTTCTGCTGGCATCATCAAATAGTTTTTATGGAATTTTATCAAAAGCGTTTATCTATTTCTATTGTAACGATTGAAGAAAACCGTTCAAAGAAATGTGAACTAGCAGTTGTTTCACTCGTCAGATAATGTTACTTGTTAGCTTGCAATTCAACAAATTTTATGCATGGTTTCACACATATGCCCTTGTCAAAAATTGTTCGCGTCTCCCATCACATCACATGTGTTGGTAAAGACGATTTCAATATTAAGGGAAAATGAATAATTGACAAATTGTCCACAGTTGCAGCTTTCCAGCTAAACCAAGACGTGACAACTGCTAAACTGTTAGCATCTGATTAATTTTCTGATTTTACTAGAAGTGTTCTATTTAAATCTTTTTTGTTTGCAACCCAAGAATTTATTCTTTACAAAGTTTCTTCCTTTTTGAAATATCCATCTATGCTTTTTTATAAATCCCGATGGTGTTTTGTATGAAAAACTTTTTTGGACTTTCACTTGTTATATAAAATAATTTGAAAATGCAATAGCAAACAAATCAGCTAAATCATAAACGCTGCTGTTGATCTTGAATGCTTAAAATTTTTGTTACCAGTTGAAACTTCGAAATACAAGTTGAAAGGTTGCAAATGTAAATGGAAACCAATGGCAACTTAAGTGTTCACCAACCCATTAGTCAGTTTCGTTCAGATGTTCAAAAATAAAGTTTACAATTTAACCAAATTTTTAAATAATTTTTTTGTAAACAAAATTGAAGATTTTAATTTTTTTATTTAAATGAAACATAGGAAAGAAAACAAAAACTGGTAAAAAAGAGCAAAACTTTGTGAAGTTTAAAGTTCTTTGATTGCAAGCAGGAAAGATTTTCAGAAAACAGTCAAGCTAAAATTAGGAAAGTATTTCGATGCTACCAAATTAACGGTTGCCAATCCTAGTTTTAACTCAGAACTGCAGCAAATTGTATTAAAATCACCGTTAGCTACTCAATAGAACAATTTCTGACAAACGGAAAAGCATCTTATGCATAAATCTGGTATATATTGCTAGCTAAAACGCAATTTATTTGATGAGCAAAGCAACTGTTGATTGACGTTCTTTTGAACAGTATTTATGAACGCGAGGCAATAAAAGTAAAGCATTTTGATGATGCTAACAAAAAAAGCAATAGATGGCACCAAGCAGAAAAGCTGTTGATGCTTCTTCATTTCATAGGGCAGTGGACATCGCATTCTTTGATGTTCGCTTTGGTGTGCTATTTGTGGATAAATTGAAACTGTTGGCGCCAGATTCCAGATTTTTGGTAGAGATTATCAATTTTAAAGACCACTTTCCGGAATGTGGACACTGAACTGAGATGACAAATTTGAACAAGCAAAACAATAAAAGAAATTCCTCGTAAACACACCACCACATCTGAGCATAAGTGAACTCTATAAATACAAACATTCCTAATAAACACGAAACAAAAATAAATATTATCCAAGAGTGAAAAACACATATGACTACAAAATCGCAACTGATATCGTGAAAAATAATAAGTTAAAGGCAAAAGTCAAATATATGTGAATCAACATGATATTTCTTTTGTAAACAAATGCAAGTATATAATTGTGCAGTACTTGGAAACAAAATCACTCAAGCCAGGAATACATTTATTTAGAAAATGAGTTTTACCTTGCCGTCGTTTCATCTCAGGGACAGACGCCTCATGCGACTTGTACGATGGGTCAATCTCCTTCTGTTGGACCTTCTCGCAGATCTGCGGGATGACGAACGCTTGCACGCGGCGACTCGCCACCGGCTGGTCCGAATCACTGTCGGCCTCCAGTCAAACGTCAATCCTCCTCAGTCGACGCTTTCGGAGAGGTCTGCTTTAAAAAAGCTTTCGCAGGCAGCTGCCGCATACCTACCTTGGCAAAATGGACAGCCCCTGGTGACGGATACTGCAGCCACAGACAACGTAATGTGGCCACCGTTGTTCCATTTTGGGCGCGGGGATTTCTTTGAGGATGTTCTGTACTCCGTCCTCCTCTCAGACTATCTCACTCCCTCTTCCACGGGCGTGGAGAGTGAGTCCTTTGGGCGAACTCCAGTAACTTCTTCAAATTGTGGTCCTCTTCTGATTCAAACCCCACCTTGAGATCCCACGCGCCGCTCACGGGGAATTGGCTCGTGTAGGGGTCCTTGTCCAGCTACGTGAGACATAGCAGGTGCTACATCATCTCGTCCACCAGTAACTGGATGCCCTGCATTTTCATCTCACGGCACGCCGGCGTTCTCCATGGCTATATATAAACCCTGGGGTCAGCGTCCTGGGGGGGGTGACTATCGCGAACCGCCAGGAGCGCACGCTATCTGAGGGACTGATATAAACTACCGTCGGACCCCGGTGAGCTCCATCCGGAACAAAAAGTTTTAAATTAAATCTTTAAGCATTTTTATTTTCTTTTTTTAATATTATATGCGACATTTCTGTAAAGAAATAAATTCAAATAACTTAACTGAAAATTAAAATTAAAATTGAATTTAGAATAAATGAAAATTTGCCAGACTACAGAACGTTTAGGAAGCGCAAATTTGAACAGATATAATAATTTAAAATCAAAAATATATGTACATTGTTCAATAAATCTGTTTAGAAAAGATTGAGCAACTAAATTCGCTGAATCATTTCGTCATAGTTTATCGCAATGATGAGCAGTTTTAATTGAAAATTTATTTTGCGTAAAATATCTTCTCATCGCAGTTCAAATTAATTTGATTTAAATGAACTTCTTATTTTAAATTCTAAAGTAAATGCATCTTTAGCTTATTCTTGTTTTGAAAAATGCAATTAAAAGTATGTTAAAACAGCACTATTGTATATAGCGAAAAGAATTGAGACGTTACATAATAATAATTGAAAAAGCACAAAAATTGAAACTTTAACTAAGGGCTCAATCAAATAAAAGTTCCATAATTTTTACATTTTTATTGTATTTCAAAGCAAAGTGTGACTAGATGCACTGATCATTCTTTGATGAAAGGAAGAAAGGATCAGTTGATTATTATTACATCCGTAGATAAATGTCGTTAACCATAAAAGTAAATGAAACATTTTTGCACTTCACATAACTCGAAGCGTAAAATATGAATGAAAATACGAATATAAAGATATGCAAATGACAAACGACAAAGTGTTTTGAATACATTTGTTTTATAAAACAGCATTTCAAAAAAAATTTCTTGAAAAACTTACTCTAAATAGGAACTTGTATTTCAAAGTTGATTGCTTCTCTTGATGGCTACTTAGAAGAAATGTTTTTCTTCCTTTGACAGCACTTTTCTTTTCTGAATTGCAATTGCCTTTCATTTTTATAATTTAAAAATGCACTTATTAAAACGTAAAAAGCGTAAAATTTACCGAAAAGATTTTTTGAAAAGTGCAATTTTGAATTTTATCATTATTTTGAAGAAAGTTCAGCCATTAATGTTTTTATGTTTAAATTCTGCTAAATTAAGCAACAATGTCCTTTTAATAATGGCACCAAATTTTGTTTACTGTTGCTTAGAGTTCAATTTCAAAAGGCCTGATGTTTAATTACTAGAGCAGTTGAGGTTTTTATGGATAATTATTAAGCAAAAATTCATTTAATTACTTTTTTATGTTGCTCTTTGTTTCTTAAAAACTTTGGAAAATTCTCTAATCTGCTTTTCCTGAATTATTTTACACATAAAATGCACTTCATTACAGCTTTGCACGGTTGCAGTTTTTTTAAATTATTTTCGTTTTTATTAACTTTTGAGAAAATTCTAACTATTATACATTAATAGCAAAGCGAACGTTTGTGTGCGTACGTATGGATGTTTATGCGTGTTCTAATAATTTTCTCTTACTGTCAAATATAATTTTACAAATGCTAATTGTAAAATTGCATTCATGTTTGATTAAATGTTTACTGATACTTTTCATTTCCTTTGCTATTTATTTATTTTCTGGAATGAGATGAACTTGAGCATAACATTGGCAAGCCGGATATCATCATCCATATTGCTTTTATCAGAAAAAAAGAATTCTATGATTATGTGGAACAGCAGGAACTGCGCAGAACAACACACTTCATTGTGAATACGATGTTGCTTAATTACTGTAATCTTTCTTAATGACCTAGTTTTGTACATGGTTCTTTTAATCGAAATATTAGCCGCTTGGACAACTCAGCGGAGGGTCATCGGGAACCTGCTGAGCTCTAAGTCGCCTAATGACCGGACATTATACGTTTTGTCGGTTCAGTATTTCAAGGTTGGCTTAAATTCAGCTGTGTAATAGCAATTACCGAAGCCGTGAAACACGGCTAACGATGGGTCGAATATCAGCAGCCTCTCAGCAGGGATATGTATTTGATTGTTACAGTGTCTATTCAAACAAGGATATCCGCTATCCATTCATTCTCTTTGTCATAACAATTATTACATATAGCTTAATGAAATATGTGAAAAAAATAAAAAAAATAATCCTACACTTTTACATATTTTACTTCACTATTTTGTTTCTTCATTAATTTTTTTTAAATATTCACATTCCTATTTTGCTATAAAATCTTCTTCATGTTTTTTAATTTGAATATTTTTATTTAAAATCTTCAAAACACGTTCGCTTTGTTCATAAACCTTACAGCACAATAAACTTATACATAGTAAAAAAATAGCCTCTACATATGAATTACCATTGCATATTTTATGTGTAGATATCAAGTGGAAATAAATTAATTTTCTAAACATAGAACAGCACAGCTACTGATTTTATAAAAAAAGAATCCGTGACATAATTTTGTAACTGAAATTATAATAATTTTTCAAATCTGCTACAAATCGATTGAAAAATTTTTTTCGAACAAAGTTTTCTTTTCTTTGAACAACTGATTTAATAGTACAACTGAAGTATAAATCACCGAATTATAAATTACAGTTTACCAATCAAAGCTTTGTCCAATCAGTTTGTATAAGACATCATTGTACGGTTTGTAAAATTGACGGAGTGTCTGCAAATCTTTTTCTGAAACAACCGGATGTAAACGACCTTTAGTTTTTCCTAAACAGTGTGGTTCTGACAGCGGTAACTTTTTCAAACATGGAAATTTGCCACCAAAAGCAAAATGTTGGTCAGTAATTTTTTTAGGCAAATTCAAAAACTGTTCCATGTTGGCTGTAACATTGACTGGATTGGTGATTAATTGCTCACCACTAATAAACAAAATTTGAGATTTTGGAAAAAGCTTCAACCAGTGACGCAGATGTTTTTCGTACAAGCCAGTATGTACAGCACCCCAGGAACGATTGACCCTGGTTCGGTTGGCGTCCAAAAATGCCATCTGTTCAAAGCTTGGTAAGCCGGGTCGTTTCGACGCTATTTGAGCATATTCTAATTAAGAAACGACTGTCAACAATCAATCATGCATAAGATTAAATACAAGTAAGCTTCCTACCTGACAGAAGGCGTGTTACCGGGTCACGAAAAACTACAATCAGCTTCATTTTTTGGTTCATGCTTCGAATCTTCGTAGGCGCTTCAGGAGAAATAAAATATCGCGGTGTTTTTTCAATAATTACATCTTCCGGTGCTGCTGGAGGCATCTGTTCTCTATGAAGAAAACAATAACTCAATAAAAATTGAATATTTTTTAAAGTTAACATTAAAGTAGGCGTAGGAAAAGTGCCCCACCCACACTATGCAAACTAGCAAACTTTGTTAAGCTGTGAGCAAACAATTAATATAATCAGACTGTAAAAAAGCAAGGCTTACTAAAGTACTAATTCATACAAGTATATAGAAAATTTTCTAGCTAGATCAATAATTTAAACATTTGTGTAATATTAAAGAGATTTCTTAGTTATAAAACAAGTTTTCTCCAAATGTTACATACACTTCGTTCCACTACAGATTCTCTCAGATAATAAAAATTTTTATTATGAATAAGAATGTACAAAACTTGCTTAATACTTTTAAACTTTACATATGTATTTATTACCTGTACCAGTCCAATCCATATTTGTAATTTCTATCGAAGAAATGAACTTCAGGTCCTGGAGCTTTTATTTGATCATGCAATCGTAAATATTCCAACGTAGCTCTAGTGCCAGCTTTCTTCACTCCGATAATTATCGCATCAGGTAAGCGTTTGAGCAAAAGATTCTGCTTTACATCTTCAAGTTGTTTATTTAAAATATTCTTAAACTTTTCTTGTTTAAAATTGTCAGAATACTTCGCCCAAAAAGCTTTCTTCGATAACAAATTATTATTTTTCACTTCTATCTGTACAAATATTGTCGAAATGATAAAAATGTAAAATAATAATTCCATTTATTATTCGTTAAAAAGAATAGAAGAATTGTTCCATCACATTGCTCACTTATTTCAGACTTATTTCACATACCCGACGCATACCGCTTTGACAACGTGCCACATGTGTGACACAATTATAAAACCTGCAGCGCCATCTGTAGAAAAATAAGTGACCAATCGAAGTTTAAGGTTGATCCAAACTCACTTTAGAAAAATATTAGAAAAGCAATTTTATAAAAGTTACTTAAAATTATTATTATTTAAAATTGTTTATTGCTTAAAGGTACAAATTTTAAAATGTCACAGCTTTGCTGTTATGTGATCTTAATTTTTAACTTGTAAAACTGAAAATAATCATATTTAATAATATTTTTCCATATTCCAAAAGTGGGCAAATTTTATATTCAGCTAAGTTGTTTTAATTAAAAACGAAGTAGTTCTTCAGCTAACTACGATGAATTAAAAATTAAGCACCAAATTTTAGCATGTGTAATTTTTTATTCGTTAAAAAAATTTTCATAAACTGAGATTCATGAAAGATTAAAATACTATTGCAACAAGTTAATTATAAAAAATTTTCATTCATTACTTGAAAAGTTATTTATTTTAGTATGTTACTTAATAAATAATCAATAAAATGATATGAGAAGAATAAGTTAACATTTGAAATGATAACTTTTTTCTGAATTTGCAAAAGGAGCCTTCAAGCAAAACAGTAGATAATGCTTATCAATATAAGAATGTTTAGCTGAAATTTGAAATTGTTTACTTAACCTGTAAATGTTCAATAATCATTTTCACACCCTAAATTTGTAACGCATAATAATAACAATAACAACAATTATAATATTGATGCAATATGAAAGTTCCAAATAAATTACGAACTATCTGACATATCTGATTTTGAATAGTGTCAAATCATTTTAAGCTTAATTAGCATTGTCAGAAAGCTTTGTCAAGTGGTACGACCGTCTGCCAATTTTACTGAAAACATTACACATTAGATTTCCCAAACGAAGAAAGAATGTGATTAATTTGATTCTTGATATTTTCTAGTCTGTTCTATTCTATCCTATTCTATTCTTTACGGTGTAGCCTAATTGCCATTTATTGAAAGATGAACAGATTACGCAGAAATCAAACTACATTGCCAACATGCATTGCTGAAAATGAAAAAATTTCATAATTTATAATCAATAATAAAATTCATTCCAAGTATATGTAGATAATTTATATTTTGTTTCATCTTTATGATCATCTTTACACTATAAATGCTCACTCTAAAAATGATTTTACTAAAAGTTACTTTAAAAAATTTTCTAAATAATTTAAATAAATTTAATTGTTTAATCAAAAATTGAAACAGATTAATTAAGAAACTGTGCTGCTGATGAGTCAACAGATCAACAAATGAAATAAAAATTTTAACTATCACGTTAAAATAATGACCTTATTTAAATATTAACTTAAAATATTCTAAAAATAATTTTGACATGGAAAAATACATCAAATTCATTTTGATAATAAAACAAGATAAAAATTAAATATTATTATTAAACAATGGCACAGTTATTTCAACAAATCTTTTTTTTACAGTTTTACAGATCAGACATAAATTATCAAATTACTATTTATGTAAGCACCACCTAGAGTAACATATTTGCATAAGTTAATTTTACACATAATTTTAATAATTAAAAAGAGAAAAGGTTTTTATTTATTGCTTAATAAAACCAATTCTATGCAAAATTGGTTTATAATCAGTTCAAATTGAAAATTGCATGTGAAAAGTTCTCATTTTAACCAAGCGTAACAAATTATACAAGCAATAAATTACCATTCGAATATTTGTCTATTGTTCTGACGATTTTTCAGGACTATCTGGAACCATAATAATATCAGCATCACTATCGATGTCAAAGTTGTACAATTCATTTGATTTTTCACTTTCCACTACAACAATGTGGTCGTCATCATCATCACCACTTTCAGATTCATCTTCAGCTTGTTGGTTAGTATTAATTATGCTCGGACCCACTGCCTGTTTTCTTTCTGCTTCTCCATTTTCATTAAAATTTTGATCTACACTGCCGCTTTGAAACTGTTTTGACAATTCAAAATTGCTACTCTTTAATGCTTCAATCTGCTTCAAGCGAAACAAGTGAGCTTTAACAACGTTGACAATCAATCGTGAAGCCTAAATAACGTGCAAATTTCAAAACAGAAAAATCAAAAATTTCACCAAAAACATCATATCAGGAATATATATATATATATCATTTGAAAAAAATCTGTTACAACTGATAGAATTAGCTGCTCACCATTTTTAGCTCTCTATCAGATTTTCCATTATTAAACTCTGACGAAGATTTTTCACATTCAGTCACTTCTACAGCTTGACTCGTTATAGAATCATTTTCTGGACCTTCACTCTTCTCCGTTTCAAAAAATCTGTTTTCTCCTTCAGTTACAGACTGCTCAGAACTGAAGATTAAAAATTTTCGGATTATACAAAATAAAATCAACTGTTCCTACACTAAATTTACCAATGAGAAAAGGCAACTGGTGACGAACATTTGTCGACTTTATTGGATGCAAATTTCTGTTGAATTGTCAGTTGTTCTTGACAAGCCGTTAACATGTTAGTTATTTCAATCAGTCGTGTTCTGTTAAGAAAAAATCAAATTTATGAAAAAAATCATATAAAAATATAAATATACTATATATATTATATACTTATCAACTTACTCTCTATCCGCTAAAGAATCTTCCAGATGTTTCATTCTTTCTTTCAAGTTCTCCAATTCAGAAACATCTTCAACTGAATTAAATTAAAAAGAAACAATAAAATAAATTTAAAATTATAAAAATTAGTACCTGCATTAAAACTTGTGGCCTTCTCCAATTTATTCCTCGTACAATCATCAGAGCAATCAACTTTCTCTGCTAAAGAAAATAGAATCACTTCAAACAAGAAACATTGCATAACATTTAATTGCAGAATGCGCTTTTGTTCATTTGAATAATATTCGTAAATATTTGCAAATCAGTCCTTTTTAACATTAACATTGAAATTAACATATATTCAAAATCAAATACTGAAGTATTTTACCTTCAACGTCGTCATTGTCCACAGAAGATGAAGACGACTCCTTTTGAAAATTACCATCAGTATTATTTTCTTCTTCGCTCATTGACGCTTGAGCAGTTCTTTTTTTCTCATCATGATATTTTTCTCTCTGTTCATGTCGACTTCCACTGATCTCAGAAGTCCAGGAAGCCACGTTGGATAAAGTATCGTAAGAGGAACACTCACCAGTAGAGTAAACTGATTTGGACTTTAATCCACACATTGCTTTTAATCTATTTATCTAAATTTCAAACTACCATTCAATTAAAATTACAAATTGCGCAACTTCAAAATTATTACTCAGATAAAATTATATAAGATTTTTACATTCCTATTGCATTATTAAAATAAACAGTAATATGCTTAGACAGACACTGCTAAACAATTATACTTTAGTTTAAAAATATCTCATACTTCTCCGTATAGAGTATCTATTTCAATAGCAGCTTCATTCAATCTTGTCGATCGAATATCACATTTAAGTTTTCTAAAAAAAGTCAGTCAGTCATGATTTAAAAAATTTTTATAATACATAATACACACCTGATTAATTCATCTTTTTCTCTCAACAGATGTTCTAGTCGAATTACTCTTTGTTTCAATGAGTTCAGCAGAATTCCACGTTCACCTTGAGCAATTGACATAAAGCTGTGCTAAAACACACATCTACTAGTGTATTTCAGTTATAAATAAATAAATGTTTCATACCTTCTGAGATGAAAGTAAATCTTTTATTTCTTTTTCCTGAATATCAGTAAAAATGATTGCAAAGCATATTTTTCACAAACTATTTTAATTAAAACAAAACAATTTCAAAATTGTAAATAAAAAATTAGTTCTTGTTATTTTACATATTCTATAATAATCATAATATTATCATGAGAAACAATAAATATTTTATCAATGTCATCGCTAAACAGACGGACAGCTGTACTTTTTATAGCTTAAATTTAAAAATAAAAACGGAATAATGTTGCAGAAAAATTTTAAACATTCAAACGTACTTTTTTCTTCAGCTCCACATCATACTTGTTTAGTTTTATTTTCAAAACCATATTGTCTTCATTTAGATACTGGATTTTCTATAAATTTCCAAAAATAAAAACTAAAAACCTTTTAGAAACATTAATTTACTTTTTTCAATTGAAGTACTTCTTCTTCGAAACCTTCCATGCTTAAATTTCCACCTTTGTGATTTCCTAAAGCATAAGCTCTTATTTCAGAAGTATAATCTTTGCAACATATGAATTTTACTCCTTTGAATGCAGCTTGTCAACGGCCGTAGGCGACTGTTTCGTCGAATGTAAGGAGAAACGGCTGCACGAGCCATTTTAACATACAAATGATCTACAAGCAACAAGTTTCCATTGTCAACAAACTGCTGCTGTTGCTAAGTTACCTTGTATAATTTCAACAAACTTGAAAATCTACAAATACAAAAACCGTCGAAGTTGAATGATATTTTAATCTTCAATAGAGCAATTATTTAATATTAATTTAGCAATGTTATAATAACATATTATGCTAAATTCAGAAAATTATACATTGATTGTGTACACAAGTTCTGTTTAAGTGAATTGATAAAATAAGAATATAAGTACATCCATGCATACATATATAAGTCAAAAGTTATATGTCTAAATAGCAAGTTTAAATTAAAAATTTGGGAGAATGACTTAATTTTATATTTCCTTTATTCCTTATTTGAAAAAACTGCTTCAGCGGATTTACTTGTTACGTTCAATTTATGAACAAAAATGCAATGCATATGACAAAAAAGCACTTTTATTTATACAACTGATACCAAAAAAATTAACACAAATATTATCCTGCTTATAATCCATAATTTATACAAAAATGGTTACTTAAGTATTTTCAAATAGTTAAATAGCTGTTCCACGTTCCAAGTTTTGCTTGATTTCTTCTGTATATTTACCATAATAACGATCAAGTTTCATGTTGTATTGCTTATTTCTTTCGTTAATGTAATCAATAGGAGCATCCGGATCAAATTCTTTCCGACGTCGGGCTTTTTCACGTCTAGCTTTCTGCATATTTAAATCTTCAATTAATCTATCAATTTTTGAATCAGACGGATAATGAGCATTTTGGATCAATGTATTGGAATCAGGATAGAAGTCTTCAGCAAGCAATTCTTTCATACCATTGTATTCTTGAAAATCAGGTTTAATCTGTTCTGACAGGCGTTCGTAATTACGTATAGCAGCCGTGCAGAAGTCCACACGTTTAAATTCTTTATTTCTCTGTTTTTTCAGGGCTTTTGGATTTTGCTGTATCTTCCAGGCAATGTCGGCTGGCATCTGCAACAACTTCAAACGATCGTAATCTTCGCCCCTTTCTTCCGCTTCTTTACGTTTCTCGAATTCTGAAATTTCCCATTCAGCACGCTTACGTTTCGCTTCATAATTTGCAGGAAGCTTGTTTCGACGATCTTCTTCGACAACTTCTCTGTGATTTAGTTTCCGAGCTTCATTATTTCTCATTTTCAGTTCTTTAAATTTCTGCAGTCTGTCCATTATTGGATATCTAAAAAAGCAACAATTATGTTATACATTTCATATATAGATATATAATCTTTTAATATTTAAAATAATGATATTATAAATTCAGAATCCATATTCTAAAATAGGAAAAAAAACTGTAACCAATCGCAAAAAAACATAACAATCAAAACAATACAGTAAATATGATTTGCAGGTATTAATCAACAAGGGTTACTGTAAATAAAAACAGTTACATGTAGAACTGCTTATACGCTTCAACCAAAGATTTGCCATTAGTTATTTTAAATTGAAATACGAATAAGTAAATAAATAAATAAAGTATCTCTGCATATAGTTGAATATTATGATACTGGCTGAGGTGAAGAGCTTCAGTATCATTTCTTTGTTATCAACTTTTCACGAAATGTGAATTCGCTAAATATTATTGTTGGAAATTATTCGGCAGTGAGCCTGGTGACCTGTACTTGAACGCAGGTTACGGTGGCTTACTGTAGAAAAAAAGTAATTGCCGAGTTGGCAAGGAATGGGTCGATCATCAGGAATGCGCCTGCAAGCTCAGGAAACGGTTCCTTAGACCTGTCCAAATCTGCCTTTCAATCTCTTAGTCTTCCACTTCAAGTTCTTCCTCAAATTCCAATTGGAGAGCGTCCAATTGCCCGTAGAGAGTCAATGTCTCTTGCAAATGTAAGCGAAGTTCCGAATGAGAAGCGTTTTCTTTCCAGAGGCGTTCCATTTCCTCCATCCTCACTTTCAAAATCGACTGCGCGTGTGATCTGAGTGATTATGCCAGTGTGTAACGTTCTCTTTCGTGTGATTGTATTTATTTATTGTGTTGTGGCTTATCATTGCACCTTTGGTTCTGTTCTTAAGCCTTCATCTTCGTTTAGTGAAGTCTGTTCCACCGATTTGTCTTGCTTTGTGTCACGTTCGGAAACGAACGTAGCTTGGATTGCGGTTAGGTAATTATTGTTGATTTGACATGTCGCCGAATAAAAATTACAACGGCATTATATATTAATTTTATTTATATAATTATATATTTATAAAAACGAATACAAATTACAAATTAGAGGCGACAACGGCTTTGTCATTAAAATTCTGGTCCTCCGAGCCGGAGAAGTAGGTTCTGCCGAAGTCGAACCTAAAGGAAGTAGGGCAAGTGGTGTCGAGAATGAGGGTTTTGCCAATGAAGAAAAGGATCGAAATCCGCCGTTCGATTTTGAAAGTGAGGATGGAGGAAATGGAACGCCTCTGGAAAGAAAACGCTTCTCATTCGGAACTTCGCTTACATTTGCAAGAGACATTGACTCTCTACGGGCAATTGGACGCTCTCCAATTGGAATTTGAGGAAGAACTTGAAGTGGAAGACTAAGAGATTGAAAGGCAGATTTGGACAGGTCTAAGGAACCGTTTCCTGAGCTTGCAGGCGCAAGTGGAATCGTCCATGTCCGTCAAGCAACCGACGGATTCGGTTGGTTATGAAGACAGGAAGGTTTACCTGCCACATTTGAACCTTCCGAAGTTCGATGGTGACGTCACGAGATTCCGTGAGTTCTTGGATCAGTTTGAAGTTAGCGTCTACCAACAGGTAGATCTGTCTAACGCGACGAAGTTGGTCTATTTTCGTGGTTGTCTAATAACGATCGAATATGGCGTAGCGTTGGATGCGTTACGAGGTCTGTCGACAGCAAACCAAGGGTATGAGCTCGCGGTGCAGCGGCTCAAGGAGCGTTTCGATCGCCCTCTTGTGGCAGTTAGAGGGCACATCTTCCGATTTTTCCACAACTTGAACAGGAGCTCTGATCTCTCGGCCATTTGTGATTAATGTCATAACGGGGTGAACTCCCTGACGGCTCTGGGAAAGGATCCGCGCAACTTTGGCTGGGCCGACTTGACAGCAGCCAGAGTACAGAGCGCTATCTTCTGGAGGCGCGACCGTTCGAGTCTTTGCCATCGAATTCCGGTCTCGAAGATCCTGATGAGCGAGTGGGAACACTTGCAATTCTTAGATCCCATCTTTGATGATTCATCAGATGAGGTGCAAGTCGTGATTGGCATCGACTATTACTATCGGTTCTTAGGGAATGCGATTCGAAGAGGAAGGCCCAGTGATCCGGTTGCCGTGGAAACAGTTTTGGAGTGGATTATCTGCGGTCTAGTGAATCCACGCCCAGTGCCCAAGACCGTTGCTGCGTTCAGCGCTGCAGTGGAGCCGAAAGTCGAGGACTTGCTCCGACGCTTCTAGGAGATCGAAGGGATGAAAGTCTCTTCCAAAAGCGAGTCAGATGCACTCGATCCGGAGAAGCGATTTCGTGAAGAGCTTTTGTATGATGGAAATCGCTATTCGGTGCGACTGCTCTGGAGAAAGAACGAATGGAACCTGCCTGATAACTTTGCTGTTGCGAAAGCTGACTCGAGACACTCGAACGACGGATGGCCCGAGAGCCATCACGATGGAGCGTGCATTCTTCCATTCTGCAGAGCTACTTCGAGAATGGTTGGGCTGAGGAGGTCACGTCGGAAGGACCCAAGGGACGCACGTGGTACCTTCCTCATCACGTGGTCAGCCAAGAGGGACCAGAGGCGATGAAGCATCGCATTGTTTTTGATGGCTCGGTGAAGTTCGAAGGGACGTCTCTGAATGAACAGCTCGACCCGGGACCGAAACTGCAGGCTGACTTGCTGGGAATCCTGCTTCGATTTCGGCGTTATCGAGTGGTCCTCCAGTCGGACATCGTGAAAATGTTCCTGCAAGTGGACTTGCGCGAGGAGGACCGCGATGTTTGCGGTTTCTTTGGAGGAAGGATGAACCGGCAGGTCTTCTTGCGACGTACCGACTGACACGGGTGTCTTTTGGTCTCGCCTGCTCACCGTATTTGGCCATGTAAGTGGTGAACCATCATCTAAGTGAGAAGCGTGACTGTTTCCGTACCGTCGTGGATGAGATCAAGGCAGGCATTTATGTTGACGACTTGGTGGTCAGTTGTCACACCATAGCGGAAGCAAAAGATTTTGTTCCTCGGTCGTCAGAGTTGCTCGGTAGTGGAGGCTTCCATTTGGCGAAATGGGCGAGCAATGCCCCGGAAGCATTGGTGGATCGGCCAACAGAAGAGATCCTCAGGAACAGGCGTAGCCGCTTGGGGAAAACGCTAGGCGTCTCTTGGAACCCGCAGGAAGATGAGGGCCTGATTGACGAGCTGACCTACAACAAGCGGTTCGAGTTGAGATCGTGAGGTCGAGCGAATCGAGATATTGCAGTGGGCGGTGCCGTCCTCGCACGCGGCCATCCTGCAAATTGCCATCATGCTATGCAAGCCGTCTTGCTTGGACGAGTTGTATTGGGAACGTCTGGTGCAATCCGTGAAAACCGCTTTGAAGGCAACGTTGGGCCAATGTCTGGCATCGCCTGACGAATTGTGCGTAGTGGAAGCTCGAATGAACGATCGTCCATTGACGTTCGTGGGAAGCGATGTACAGATGAGCAGAGAGATGTACAGATGTACAGAAGGAGATGGCTTTGACTCCGGCCCACTTCCTCATCTGCCGAAGCTTAGCGGCATTCCCTGACCGGAGCGATAGTGCTTCACGTGGGGCATTGAGCAGCAGTTTGCGACACTTGCTCCGCCGCTGGTCTTATCAGCGGAAGCTCGTTGATGCTTTTTGGAAGCGCTGGTAGCGAGATTAGGTGGTGATCCTAAGCTCCAGAGGAAATTGGAAATGGTTGCAGGAGCAACCTCGAGTCGGTGACGTGGTATTGGTTGCTGACTACAACACTGCACGACGCCATTGGCCCCTTGGCCAGATCGTGGAGTTGCTTACTGGCAGTGATGGGCTGTCATAGTCTGAAAAGGTCAAGACCGCGGCAGGCATCTTGTGCAGATCGATCCGCACCCTAGTCTTGCTGGAACCAGCCGAAACTCATCAATGGGCTCCACCCATTAAGGGGGAGTCTGTTGGAAATTATTCAGCAGTGAACCTGTTGGCTTGTACTTGAACGCAGGTTACGGTGGCTTCCTGTAGAATGAGGAAGTAATGGTCGAGTTGCCGAGGAAGTGCGCGTGTGATCAGAGTGATTGTGTCAGTGTGTAGCGCTCTGTTTCGTGTGTTTGTGTTCATTTATTGTGTTGTGGCTTCTCATTGCCCCTTTGGTTCTGTTCTTAAACCTTCATCTTCGCTTAGTAAAGTCAGATTCCACCGATTTGTCTTGCTTTGTGTCACGTTCAGAAACGAACGTAGCTCGGATTGCGGTTAGGTAATCATTATTGATTTCACCTGCCGTCGAATAAAAATTACAGTCTACTTGCTTAGAGGCGACAACGACTTTGTCGTTAACAATTGTATATAAGGTAAGTTGTGTTAATTGTGGCTGTACCATAGTTGTTATTATATTTTATAAAAAAAGTTTTATCTTTTATTTGTGAATTTTAAAAATATAAGTATAGTTTGTCATATGAGAAATTTTGTATTTTTTAGAATGCTTTGTCGTTTAGTTCATTCGAATTTCCGAAAATTTTCAAATGTAAGTATACTTTTGCTAATTTTTGTGCTTGGAGAACAACGTTGAGCACTTTTAGGTTTCCGTTTCTGTTAAAGAAAAAGTGATCAACAAACTTCAAGAAAATCTAAATGTGCAGTAATTTGAAATTTATGCTTATTGTGTTACAGTGTGCTTTTTAGCCATCATTTATTCAAGTAGAAGATGACAGCTGGAGGCATTCTTTATCAGGTTTGGTCGACTGAAACGTAACTTATAACATAACTACAATGTTTTATTCCATTTTTCAAGGTACAAGAAAGCACATAAAAGTAACAATTGTCTCAGCGCATTTTGATGGATTATCTCTCATAGAAGTATACTGAATTTAGCCTGCTTTATTTGACGGGTTTATTTATTGATAAATTTTTCAGAGACATCGCATAGTGAATAATTTGTGTCGTTCATATTTTGAAGAAAACTTGCACTGTTTAACGATGTTAACGAAAACTCCAAGCGAATGGGATGGAATTGTTCATTCTTCTGTAAATTGCCATCGTGGTCGCTCAGTGCATGGGACTCCTGTTGCTTCATTCGATAAGAACAATCTATAGATGTGCTTTTCACCGAAGTGAAATTTATGAAGTAATACAATTATAAACAATTGGTTGAATGTCGCTTGGTGATTATTTTCCTTTTTTTAAATGATATTTCGTATTTCAGTTATATATTTCGAAGAAATTTTGATCATGTTATTATAGTAGTTCCAGTACTTATGAAATTCAGGTTTTGATGTTTTTATTTTAATTGGAATTTAAATTATCCTAAGGAAAATGTTTTTTGTAAGCTTAACAGATGTATATTTTTCTTAATTTAAATTTCTTTATACTGGTAGATTAATGTATTATCCGGTTGAGTTATGTATTATTTAACTAGGGAGGTTGCTGTTCTCAAATTTTTATAATAATAGCATGTGAAAAAAGTCAAAGAATGAGATGTCATCGATTGATGTCTGTGCAACGCAAGTTAAACATACACATAGGAAACAATTTTAACTTTTTGTATAGCATAAGAATAATATTTTTCAAAAATAAATACAGATTGCGCAACACATGAAATATGAATAAGAATTTATTATATATATATACCACTTTGTTGCATTTTCCAATAATATTAACAAATTTCACAATTTAGTGGAACAGAATTTGTATAATGAAATAGCAATTCAATTGATTGATGTTAAAATAAAATGTGCATTTTGAAAGATTGATCATTTGGTGTTGTTGTTAATTTGAGATTGCAGATTATCCAAAACCAGTGTCAAATGTTTATTTTTTTTACGAAATTCATTTAATTTTTGGCATAATTTTAAAATCCGTTGTACATTTTGATCGCAGTTCAGTTTGATTTGTTTGGTATCTCGGCAAACGTTGCGTAAATCTGTTTGCAGAGAAGTGAACATGTCGAAATGCATATTGTTCACTTTCAATTTTGTTCTATTAGAAACTTCAACCAAATTTTCGGTGAAAACGTCGTCGAGGATTTTCGATTTAGAGCTTTTCAATTTTTCTTCTAAAACTGCAGTGTTCACATCGATTTGTTCTTCTTCAGCTTTATCCTTTTCATATTCCATTTTCAAAATCTTGAGATTTTTTTGCAACATTTCCCATTCCAATTGTTTACGCTTATTCCATTCTTCACAACGTTTCAGCTCTGAATTTATTTTTTCCAAATTATTTTTTAATAACGTTGTGTTGTTAATTTGTTTAAAATGTTGCTTTTTCTGCATTAAATTTGCCGAATCGAATTCCAAATCTAACTGTAACAATTTTTCTTGCTTTTCAATAATGGACTTTTGAAGATTGTTAATTTCTCTCTTTTTCTCTCTAATATTTCCATTCAGCTTTTCATAACGCTTGTAAACAGATTCATAATTGCTAACCTTTTCGCTATTATTTTCACCATCAGCGTTGCACCATTCGCTTTGTCCTTTCCAAAACATCATTTCTTTGTTGAGCAATTCGTACTGTTTTTTCAGCTCCTGTTCTTCTGGCATAATTTCTTTTTGCTCATCTTTCACTCTTTCCAGTGATTCATTGTGAAATTGTGCATTCATCTCTTTTTCCGTGTTGATTAAAATTTCCATGCATTTTTTCAGTTCTTCGACTCTTTTTTCCATATTTTCAACTTCCTGTACGACAAAATGGCAACGTTTTTCCTCCAGCAGCGACACAACTGAAGTGTAACACTGCATAATCTGTAAAAGTTGAAAATTTACAAAATAATTTTCTTTAAAACTCTTCAATTCTCAATATTATGTAAATCTGATTTAAAAAAAATTATATACTGAACCTATTTTATTTGTTTACTTGGTTGTTATGAGAACAAAATTTTAAAAAATGTATACATGTGAAAAGCAACGAGGTGAAAATTGTGTAGACTTTTTAAATTGATGCTCAATTGTATTTGAAAGATACGATGTCTAAAAGCTATCTGCACGCGTATTAGTTGTTTAATGAAGGTGAATAATTTTTAAATTTACAGTTGAAAAAATGAATAACCTGACAATGAAAATAGTATCAGTTTTAGATAAATTGATTTGAAGAGAAAAATTAAAGAAAAATACAATTAGTCAAGTGAATGCAAAGTGTTTGCAATAATGGGAAAAGTGAAATTTTTTTACTTCATATTCTTTTTCAACTTGCAAAAGTTCCGTGTTGATTTGTTCTTTTTGAATTTTCATTTCATGAATGATCATCTTGAAATGCCGTAGTACATCCAATACCAAGCGACAAAATTGTTCAACGCTGGAAGTTGGATCATTGTCTATTTGAAAAATTGCGGTTGTTTTGTAACCAATTTCTTCGAGCAGCTTGTCCAATTTCGGCATATTCTCTCCAAGTATACCAAGAGTTCGCTCGAAAGTTTCCATTAATAATAATATCCGTTGTTCAGCGTGTTGCTTTTTCTTCAGTTGTTGTTCAATTTGATTATTCGGTTCCAAGTGGGCTTTTTCATTGTTTGCAGTTTTCCCCGTGAAGTTTAGTTTGAATATTTCACAATCTTGCCAAAGTGTGTGCAAGTGGAACTGTTCGTAATTCAACGATCGATTTTCCTCTTCTTTAATTTGCAGTACTTTTTTCAGTTCGACAATTTTGTCGACAGAAAAATTGTTTTTTTCGTTCGAAATTTGTTTCGTTTCAAGGAAATAATTCTCCTGAGCCAGCTGGATGATTTTTTCAACAAGCAGCATGAACACCTTGACAGCATTTTCGGGTTCTTTCAAATTCCCGAAGCGTTTTGAGAAAAATTCCTCGTCCACATTCTCAGTCGCATCGTCATCTCCACTTGATATTCTCAACCGTTGGATCAAGTCGACCACTTGTCTTGTGAACTTGTCGAAAAAAGCGAACAGTTGCTCATTTACACCTTTCGTTTGTTCGGTCGACGCGTTGAAAGTATCTTTCATCTGCTCGACAGCGGCCAATTGCAATAGCATGCTTTCTCGGCGTTTCGATTCGATTTCGTGAATTTTTAAAAATAGCTCCATGTTGTTTTCATTGGCTTTGGAATCGAGCAACATCCACTGCAACATGTGTATAAATGGACGAGGAGTGTTGTCGTCAGCTGTAGGCTTGTACAGGGCTGAAACTGAGGTGCTCGTTTTGGTGTTCTTCTTTTTCGCATTCCTCAATTTCGCGTTATTCGGCGCCATCGTCATCAACAACAATCCCACACAACGGCAACCAATAAGTTCAAAAACACAAACCAAACACGCGTTAAATTCAATTCATTCATTATTATTTAAATTCAATTGTTTGTTTTGTTTAAACTTTAAAATATAATTTAAACTTTTTATTCGTCTTCTTCTTGATGTGTGTTGTTTAAAATTACTGCATACGTGTGCGGTTGTGTTTCAAATTTAAATATGCATTCTCATTTCAATAAATATTCCAATCAAACTAAACATCACTGATTCATGGTGATTTTGTGAAATGAGCATTGCAATTGAGTTGAAATTTGAGAAAAAAATCCATTTTCTTTCATCTATAAAATAGCAAATATTTCTTTTAATAAAAATTGTTCAAGATTCTCAGCCTACCCTAGTCGTTGGGTTTTTATTAAAATTTAGGAAGAAAAATTCATGATCTTTTCTTGCCATGTACGAAAAATGATTGAAAACAATTTTATTTTTCTTCACCATCGCAAATATCGCTTCATACACATTATGTACTGATTGTTCATCGGTGAATAAATAATTTGAACTGTTCCTCCAAAAATGAAATATTCGACCCAGGCTATATTATTTATGAAATGAGGTAGAGCCGATTTCCCCTCCCCCCCTCCCCCTAGCTCCGCCTACTTTTTTGCAGTAAAATTTCATTGGTTGCTGCTCTGACGCGCGTTTCTAAATTTAATTTGTTGTCACTCCTCTGCATTCTGTTTGTCAAATTTTATTACATTTTATTTGCCAAATATTGGTTTCCTATCTCGTGTTGCTGACAACTGGCAACCGCAGTAGTGACCGCTGCAGGTGTGGATGCTAACCTATTGACTGTTTGATTTATAATAATTCTGTTGTTCTCAGACTGAGAAGAACAAGATAATCAAATTACGAAGAAAAAATTAAAACAAACAGTACAATACAATACAATACGAATACAATGCAATGCAGTACAAATATATTACAACCCACCACTTGAATAGTCGCATTAACCTTTATCTTACCGAATTTTTATGCGCCTAGTTTATATTGTAATTCTATGAAGTAACAGAAAATATGAAGAAACTAAATAAACATAATGTTTAAAGCACAAATTGAAGGTTTCTCTTCTAATTTAATAATGAATAAAATTGATTTCCCAAAGGGAACTCCGCCTACTTTTTCGCATTTAAATGAATGGTTGTCGCTCTAAGGCGTTCCACTTGTTAAATATTCGTTTTCTATCAGTGATAAGTTTTCTAATTCAAGTTTTCATTGTTTTTAATTTCTTTCTGTATTCATGGCAGCATGGCGGCTAATTTCTCATAACTTTATGATTTTGCATATTTAATATTTCTAGAGAAAATTAAATTTTTTGATTTCTATAAAAAGGGGAGGTGCTGTTCATATAGGCGCAGCGTATTTGGAAATGCGCGCTTGGTAAATCAAAAGGTTTTCCACTGCATGAAATGTGAACAGCTCACGTGTGGGCAGTGTCCTAATGGGAAGAAAAAAACTGCGTGTGAAGGAAGAAAATGGAGAAATTTCCAGTTTGTTCAGTGAGAATCAACTTGTGAGAAATCGCTACTACGTTACGGTGATATTGGATATCATAAAAATTTCTGGCTTCCAATGAAATTTCACTTTACGTTCCCGACGAATTATCAGTTTATTCAAGTGACTTCAGTGTGCTTCGTTTGACTTGTTTCTAAGATTCTTTGAATTTACACTGATCAAAGAGTACTCATTTAGAAGAAGTGATCAACTGTATTCCTAAATTAGCGTCTTGGTGGCGCGTGGATTTTCCCAACGTCTCGGAGAGGACTACGACGAAACTTTCGCAACAGTTGCAAGACATGAGATCATCCGCACACTACTTAGTATTGCTGCTGTAAAATCACTGCATGTTCGACACTTCGATATTAAGTGTGCTTACTCGAAGGAGAAGCTTCAAGAGAAACTTTGACTGAATGAACGGCTTTGAAGATCCAAACAATAAGGATATGGTATGGCACTTGAAGCGCAGCATATATGGTCTCGAGCAATCAGCGAGAGCTTGGAACACAAAGGCCACAGAGATACTGACTGCTATAGATACGGAGCATCAGCTAAGTCAACCCTGGCGATACGAGATGAAAAGCATGCTAGCTGGTTGAGTCGGTAATTTCTCAGCAGCATTTACGTGCAGTAGGCATACAGTTGCAGGTTTTGGAAAAGTCTGAAGATGAACAGTTTTTCTCCATTTGGAAAAGGAAACGAAAACCGAAAGATACGAAAGAATTGTTAGAATGGAAACTATGATTGGAAACAGCCGACAAACACCAAGTGCTTGTACACAGAGAATTGTCAAAAAGTTCTGACGTGTTCGTGCGTAAGGGAACAGGTGCGAAAGCGTTTTTACGACGCTGGTGACACGTGGCAACGACAAGCTACAAAACAACGCTGACCATGTCAAGCAAGCATTTATGGTGACGTGATTTGGTGACCCGTATGCTTACTGAACAACCAAATTTAACATGGAATTGGCTGCCATCGCGGGCAAATTATCCACATTTTGGCCCCATAGTCCTCCTCGACTATGGTTCGCGCAAGCTGAAGCTCAGTTTGAGCTGCGCCACATTTCGGCACCCCTGACGAAGTACTACTACGTCATCTCGTCTTTACCGGACTCCGTAGTCCCCGACGATGATTATCTGTTCAAAGTAACGGGAGATAACCCGTACGAAACGTTAAAGCAACGCCTTCTTGAACGCTACGGTGAATCGGACGACGACCGCCTCAACGCACTCACGACTCCAGTCGTCGCGGGAGACATGAAACCCTCCCAGCTCCTTCGAAGAATGCGCAGAATTTGTGACACGGATTTTTTCAATTTCCCAACTGAACTGCAAACGCTTAACCAATTAATTAAAGTAAGCTTTCGACGAAACGCGTCCTGATCCAACGTCTGTCGACACATTTGAATCAGATTAGTCAAATTGAACCGCACTGTTCGATAGTCATCTACAGCAACTCAAACAAACCAGGCAGTTGTGCCATGCAAATAATAAAACAACGTACAAAATGCGAAATTTCCTATTCATTCGCCTTTATTATTATTCTTCTTCTTCTCTGTTTGTGGAACAATTCAAATTCTTTAAAAATTCACATTTTCAACTGACAATTTGAGTAACAAAAAAAACAGAAAAACGTATACAAAGCCAAATTTATTCATAATAAATACCAAACAATAGAAAAACCCCAAGTTATTGCTTATTTCTTTTTGGTTTTGGATGGCAAAATTCTTTTCGATGATTCAATACCCGTTTCTGGCATTTGAGAAGACACGGCTTATTTAAAGACCTTATCTTCGACAGATTTATTGCTTTTCTTCGATTTCGATCGCTTCTTTGACTTCTTCTTAATCTTTTTGGAATCTTTCTTTTCAACTTTTGGTTCAGCTTCTGTCACTGGTTTTTCAACTTTTTCTTCAGATATTGGTGGAACAATGTTCGGCTGATCTACATCTATCGCTGTAACTTCACTTGCCAATGTTAGTTTCGGTGATGTAATATCCGTTTCTGGCATTTGAGAAGACGCTGCTTGTTTAGCGACTGTATCTTCGACAGTTTTCTTACTTTTCTTCGATTTCGATCGCTTCTTTGATTTCTTCTTAATCTTTTTAGAATCTTCCTTTTCAATTTTTTGCACTTCTTTAATGAATTCATCAGGCTTTTTTTCAACTGTGATTGGCTGAACATTGACTGCTTCATCGCTAACGGCTGCAGTTATTTCCGTTGTTGTTGGTGCTTCCATAACTGCTTTTTTTGTTTCATGTGTCTGTTTGTGCATATGTTGTTTTACTGTCACCTCTGTTTCGCCTTTCTTGCTCTTATTCGACTTTGATTTCTTTTTGGACTTCTTTTTCTCTTTTCTCGATTCCTCCTCTCCAATTCTTTCTGCTGCTTTCTTCTCTTTCTCTGACAGTCTTGTCCTGCTCATTCTGTCAATTAGACGGTTGCTCTCAGTGGCTTGTGCTCTCACTTCTGGTGTCCATTGCATAATTTCATCTTCCAGTTTGCTCTTATGTTTTTTTGAGCTTATATCTTTCTCTACCATCATTTCTGTCTTTTCTTTCTTAGTTTTTGTTGATTTAAACCTTTTTGCAGACTTTTAATTTTCTTTTTTTTGAGTCTGCTTTTTTTATTTTTTCTTCTACTTTATCTGCTGTTTAAAATCCCTTTGTGCACGAACTTGCCCATTAAAATCTCCTCCTCCGTAATTGTGCCATGCTTTGCATTGAAATGGTGCTACTTGAATTCCCATTTTGTCTCAAATTTCCCTTTGCTCCTCACATGTTGCTTACTGACATCCCCTTTTCCATTTTTCTGGCCTTTTGGAATTGGATTTCCTTTTCCCGTTTTCTTTTCTTTTTTCTGAATCTTCCCCCCCTATTTTTTCCCCTGCTTTGGAATTTCTTCTATCCC
>NW_003528295.1:140040-206359 GCF_000181795.1 Trichinella spiralis
TTTCTTGTCTGCTTTTAGCTGCAAAGTTCCTTTGAATCGAATAATTTCCTCTGGTGTTTTCTTTCAGGAATGGCTGTCATTGGTTGAACTCGCGTTTCTTTCCATTCCAAAGTTTGCTTTTTTTAGTAACAAAGTGGTAGATCAATGCAAGAACAATCACAACGAGAATCGCGGTAAGGAGCATTTTTTTAGATAATACGTATTGCTATTTCTGAAGATTTTAATATCATTAGTATCGTAAAATTTAATGAAACCATAAGTTACTACATATATTATAAATATCAAATGAATATAATCATAATGCGGCAAATGAATGATTGATTGGTCACTTACCTCGACAACTTGAAATTTGCCTCACGTACCCCAAGCTCGGAAAAAGACGAAATGATAAATTTTGCTAACGCCGTCCTATAAGTAAAACTTTAAAGTTTATTACTTTGAACAATTGTGTTTTATCTTTTGTTTAAATTTTAAACAATTTTGTTTTAACTTTTGTTTAAATTTCATTCTTAATGGGAATTTAAAAGTTCTCTACGGCCCTTTTACTTCAAAATAATGCAGTGTAATGTAAAGTTTCAACGTATTTTTTGAAAATAAATGTTTTTCATTTCTTGACCAACAATTAAATTGTTTATTTTATTAATTAATACTTTTATTGTTTTTTGAAGGATAATGCATGTTATATCATTTTAAACATTTATAATAAAGAAAATTGAAAAATAAGAGCTGTTTTAGGAGCTTATTGAAATGAATGTATTCATTTTTATTGTTATTAAATTTAGAATATAAGTAAATGAAGGTCTTTAATTTGTCAAACTTGATTTGATTTCAACGTAACAGCAAATTCCCAACCCATTGACAGTTTCACATTTGTCACTGCTTCTTCCCTTTTGCGGTTGATCGAACTGCATTCGGTTGCCGTTGCACGTAGTGTCAGTTATGGTAAGGTGACTCCTTCCATGACAGAACAGCGTCATAGATAACGCCAGAGTCCTGCATGTTATCATTCAGAAAGCTAAAATAACTAAATTATGTTTGCTGGTTGCAAAAGTAAGCTGTCAGTAAATGTTTTGGCAAAATACTTTTTTTAATGACAAACTACAAACAGTACAATACAATACAATATATAGATCATTTAAAGCAGATCTGCATGTAATTTGCGATCAGATTTTGTGCCGCCAGCCAGTAAAAAAAATGAAACAAATTGCATCAAATGCATATGCTGCAACAAATCATGCTTTTCTCTTCAGAATCTTGCCTAAACAATCGCCAAACGAAACATTTTATAACGAGATTTAATAAATAAAATTAGCAGCTGCTCCTGATCAGCACTGTGAATGGGCACTACCATAAATGGTTGAACAAATTCTGAAAAATACTATTTATCGAGATAGAAAAATCAAATTTTCCTTCAAACAAAAAAATAATAAGCAATAAATTGCAATTTCCGGTGAAACCAATGCAGCTTGCAGTTTCCATTTCAACGGTAGTGGAAAAAATTTCGAATCAAGCCATTCCATTATAGCACTATTTGAAAAATTATCCAATTTCACAATGCAATGTGCTCCTTTTCCCAAAACCCTGGAAAAAATATAATCAAATAGAGTTTCAATTTCACCTACAACATTGCAATTCAACGAGTACAAAAAGCATGCTCTGATTGAGCGAACCAATTAATACACCGTCGTTCACCTGATGCTCATTTGTAAAAAAGCTTTCATAGCCAGTTTAATATTGAAATAGTAAAAAACGCATTTCTATTCAAAAAGCTCTTCCTGCAACGTCTCTTCCACTAAACATCCAAATGATACTTAGAGCCAACTCGTACGCGAGCATGGAAGACATGGCAAAGAAAGCTTACGGGCTGGTAGCCCTCAGTAGTAACGGCTCAGGTTCTGTTTGCACGCCGCAACGATAAGCTACGAAACAACGCTGACCATGTCAAGCAAGCATTTATGCCGACGCAAGATTTGAGAAGCTCAAAAGCTGTACTATATGTACTGCCGAATAGAGAACAACAAGAATCGAAACGGACGCGCTCTGGATGGATCATGAATATGGCCGACCGTTACCATCGATGACAGTGAAAAGAGGTTACTTGTGGAGAATCACACACACTATCACAATGCAACCGAACTATTCTGATTCTTCATCTTATTATTATTATTATATTTGCTCCTGAGTATCTAATGTACGTACGGTATATAGATGTATGTAAATTCAAAAAATAAATATGTAGTTGCCAAAAGAGCATTATGTGATTACTTCCGCTTTCTGAAATGAAAGAAAAATAAAATCGTTTTGCGCTCGAATGTTCCTTCTCAGGTGGAATAACATCTCCATTAATAAGGAAGGCAGGCTTTTTTGTTTTTAACTTTCATCATCAGTTAGTTGTTAATCAATCAACTTTTCAACAATTTGTTGTTATTTTTGTTTGTTGTTGGATTAAAAAATTCATTTTTATTACAAAAATTTATTCAGCTCTTGTAACAGTGCAAAGATGTAGATCAATTTTTTAAGGGCAATTTCAACAAAAATTATATCTTAAAATTAAATAATAAATTAATCATATAAAAATGAATCCCAAATCGGTACTCAAACTCATCATCCAAACAACTCTGGCAATAAAACAAGCAAACAACAAACAAACAAACAAACAAATAAACAGAAATTTTTTTTGAAGTTGGACAAGAAATGAGTTGGTTGTATTTCTTTTCTAAATCATGTAAGATCTGAAAAATCCAATATCATCTAGGATGTGCACGTGTATGCATAGAATAATAAAACTGCTTCAATTAGGAGAAATTGACTTTGCCGTTAGCAGTGACGCTAGTGGTCGATGGTTGGTGCACGAACGCGCCGTTGCTGTTCGCCGCTGTTGCTGATGAAGCCGTTTCGATCAGCGTTTCACCAGCGGAAGAAATTGGCGCTGGTTCCAACGATCGCTGACTTTCCGACTTCATGACGTTCAACGAACTGAAACTCGAATGGCAAGATTCGATGCTAATCACAGAATCTCTAAACAAACAAACAAACAAACATGCATGCTGCATGCATCGATTGAAAAAATAAAAATTCCAATACTTGTAATCTTCAGCGTTCAACAATTCATAATAATAAATCACTTTGCATTTGTTGGACATTGGCAGTGAAAAGTCGAACGGCAGTTGACTGATGTGCGGTGAGTCGGACGATTTCCACTGCATCACGTAAGTTCCTTTTTTTTCACAAACGTGAGTACCCTTGAAAAGCGTAATTAAAATAAATAAATGAATAAATAAAAGTGTAAATGAAATTGAAAAGCCGAACAAACTTGAACAGAATCACCGTCGTCGCAAGAATCGCTCGCTTGGATGAAGACGTCGACGCCGAGGATCAAATTTCGATCCACAAGCAACGGATGACTTGAACCCGTAGACGAAGAAGGACTCAGAGAAGAGAAGCCGGCCGACACTGAACAACTGCTCGGTCCTTCGACGGGGAACAGTTTTGTTGTGTAGTAAAGTTGAAAATTGCAAGAACCTTTGACAACGTCAAAATCCCAAGTCAACACCGAGCCAGCATCGACCACCGGAATCAGAACCTGTGTAGTTCATTTGGAAAATTGTTAAATTCAAACATTAAACCACTGACTGGAAAAACTATCGCTCACTTCGTGCGGATAACCTTTGTAAACGTGACCGGTCGAGTACAACGATTCCAAACCATGGCCAACGACGTTGCTCAATTCAGGCCTGTACAACGTTTTCGGAATTGGTCGACCGGCTTTGTTGACAAGGCACCGGCAGGGTCCGTTCAAAAAGTCCGGGATCCATTCCTCGTCCATGTAGTGCTTCAGACAGTCGACGTAATCGTTGCCGCTGTAGATCATGAATTTTTTCGCAGTTCTTTCGTTGATAAACGGACTGATCAACGTCCACAGGACGGCGAAGACCCTCGGTGCGCGAACAATCAACACCGAGCCCATCGTTTCCGGATAATTCGCTTGGACAATTTCGATAATTTTCAACAACGTCCGAATGGCCGGTCTCCACAGGTGTTTCAACGTCAGACCATCGAGATCGACCAAAAATGTCCAAGTGCTAAACAAACAAAAACAAAAGTACAGTAAGAATAAAGAAGAAAATCAAGGTTTATTCTTTTGTTTGTACTATTATTATTTATCTATGTTGAGGATTTTCAGTAAAAAACAAAAAAGAAAAACATTTTTTCACCTAATCGGTTTGCCAAATTGGGAAGTTGCTTGTTCAATTTTGCGCAAACCTTCTTCACAGAAATTCAACACATATTTGATGAAACCTTCCTCACCGACCGTTTTAAACAAACCCTTGATGTCAATTTGACCAAGACAAAGTAAATACAACGGACGACCCTCTGAAATGAAAATTTATAAATTACTAATTATACTTATTACTATTATTATTATTATTGTTGTTGTTGTTGTTATTCGTTTTCAACCTAAATCATGATGATGCCATTGACCGGGAAAATAGTCGTCAAAAACTGAAGGCGGATCGTACGTGGACAAAATTTTGTCAACGTTGTGCTGTTTACGCCACATCATACTGCTGATGACCAATTCGCGCGCTTTGGCCACTTCAAAATCGCTGGCACGCAAAAAGCGCAACAAATGCGCGTCGTTGGGAATCTAAATTTGCATTCGTACCATATCCAGCAACAACAACAACAACAACTGCCGACGCCGCTTCATTTCAACTCACTTTCCCTTTCAATGAATTGGACAATGAACTTCGTAGTTCAACCAATCGGCCTTCTTCCAAAAGTGAAAGCGAGCCCAAGAAACGTTGAATATAATCCGATTCGAGCTTGGATTTTCCTTGAAAATTAAATTCATTCGCATAACAGACAAAGAATAAAAAAATTCAAGTTAATTAATTAAAATGTTTTACCATCATTCATTAAAGACATCTCCAAAGAGGCAAATTGCATCTTTTTGGAACTGTTCCGTCTCCACGAACGATCAGACTCCTTGCGCACCGAGTTCGAGGGGTTCTCTTCAAGCGATATGGAAGCGCTGAAAGAAAACAACAACAAAAGTTATTAATAATAAGATTAATAAGAAATTCAAATATGAACAATAATTGCAATTGAAACTAACACTGGCAACTCAGCTGAAGGATCTGCAACCGATTGAAAAGGTGGAATATAAGTGATTCCTTCATCGGCAAGTTGTTTCACGTGAAATTCCAAAACCTCTTTACCCTGAAATAATAATAATAATAATGTGAAATTAATTTGACGATTACTGATAAATTTTTTGGTTAAATTTAAATTTTACCTGCTGTATACTGTCTGCATAATGCTTGCAAGCAATTTTTTCAACCGTTGATTCAAACCCAAAAAAAGATTTCACATCCAAGCAAGCAGTTTGTTCGAAACTTGTCCAACTTGGGTTTTCCGGGTGTACCTAAAATTGAAGAATATAAATATTTATTTATTTTGTTGAAACACAAAAATTAAAACGCATTATTATTATTATTATTATTATTATTATTATTATTAAACGCTAACATAATAAAGACAACGCTCTTTCACAAAAACTCGACTGGCAAATGAGACATTGTGAACTTCGATGGTCAACGTTCTCTCTCGACGATTCAAAGTATTTTTTTGTATAAAAAAGACGTGATCAACACCGACCAACTGAAAATATTACAAAAATTTAAATATTTTTTGTTTGGGCAAAAAAAACATAATAAACAAACCTTCTTCAGCAAGTACGGTGCGTTGACGTTGAGCTTGCATTTGCGTTCAGTAACGCAGATCGCCCCGTCGGCGCTTTCAGTTTTGTTCAAAATTTCACTGGCAGTCAACAACGGTATCAGTGGACATGTTGGAAATCGTTTTTCATATGCCTGAACAACAAAATCTCTAATGAATCAATTATTCAACTGTTTCATTAAAACAAAGAAATATAATAAAACTAAAAACTAAAAATAAACCAAATATACATACATACATATTTATATGGCAAGTCAGGTTGAACAAAGAATTAATGATCAAATTTTCCAAATGCAATTTTAAATAAAAATTATTAAACATATTTATTCATTTTAGTCGATTATTGTTGATTGACATGGCCGAAACATTTGCAAGCAAGTTTCAGCAATTTTGTCAATTCACATCACCATCATCAACATTAAAATGCAATAGATTTACGCCACATGAAGCGACGTCATTTACAAATGATTGAACACCCAGTATGTGCTTCCGTCCACCTACTTCAGCAAAAAGCAAACAACAACAATAACAAATCAACTAGATGAATATCAATATTGGAAAAGGGAATTTTTGAAATAAAAATTGCTTCAGTTTTGAAAAAAGAAAAATTCTGCAACGATCATAAATGGATATGATAAGAAAAAAGGTTCCAAATTCACATCTCGTCCAAACGTTAGCTTTGCAACGAGTGACGATGCAACGGATGCGAATGAATTCAAAGCAACAGCTGCAGTGAAAATAGCATGTTTTCCAAAGAATTTCAAAATTGCCATTCGCTCAAATCAAAACATCCCAATAGATATACAAAAAAAACTTTTATTTATTTTGAAATAATTAAAATAAAATTCTCAAATTTCTAATATTAAAACATAGTTACACGTAAAATTCAAAAAAACTTTTCAAATTGTCAATTTTTCTGTGAAAGCCTATTAATATAAATGCAAAAATTCCACAATTCGAATTTCATCAATTCAACCGCATTACTATATATTTACTTATTCCGTCAATATGCTTCTGATCAATTTTCGAAACATTGCTCAATGCCGATAAATCAATAATGAAAACTGAAAACATTTATTTCAATTCTTGAAAAAATCTTTTTTAAATAAACATTCTTTCTCGTAAATTCTTTACAATTTAAATGAATACTCGTGTCATATTTAAATAATTATAATAAAGACAAAAAATATGGCATTTTTCACTTTATCGAAAATGGTTGTTCATTAAACAACTGAATAATTTAAAAAGAAATCGCAGTAGAATTATAAATGACGCTTGTCATCTGCTTTTGATTTTCACATCAATTATTTAAAACAGAATGAAAACATTTCAAAATGAAGAAAACTCTCCTCCAACGTGAGAAATATGAAACTTAAGGAAAACTAATTTCATCAAACAAAAAATCACCATCCTCAACTTTGTACAACTAACATCTTATCAGCAATTTTCAAGCTGATTGAACCAATTTAAACTATTCACAGCTGATAGATTCCCGTATATAAAACGCAAAAGAATAGGAAAGTTAGCTAATTTCATAATGATAAAGAATCGATTTCCGAGCAGTTTCTTCTGTTGGAAGTTCAATTAATCAATCGATCAAAAAAAGGAAAATTTCCTCAATTATTAACTTCCCCACCACAACGACAACATCAACAACAAATACAAATTTCTCTGGCTTGTGATGCAGTTGTAATTTTTATTAAAAATACATTTCTGAATTTGATTAAACGTTCGAATAAAAAATTTTCTATAAAACAAAGCAATAATTTATAATGAAATTCAGCAATAAAACCACAGTTATTTACCACTAAACTGTAAATGTCATTTAAAAACATCTCAAAATAGAATAAGAATTCTCCACTTTCTATAATATTTAATTAAAAAAAAATACACATTTCATTCATCTACAATGAGATCTTTAAGTCATAACAAAGATACTGGTTGTAAAAATATTTTTATGAAATACACATCAGTGATAACATATAAATATACTTGAATACATAAACATTTAAAATAAAAATGAAAACAACATGCAAAATATCTACTACGTAAGCCAATACAAACATTACATAAACAGATTATAAATTTTCATAATATGAAAAATACAATATAATAAAATTTTATTTACCGCCATGACCAATTCAAACGGGTACTTGTAAACACGAACAGGCGAATGGTAAGTCTGTACCATATCAGTGCATAGACTAACGCTGTGCTTCAACTAAAAAAATTAATATAATCATATGATTTCTAAAAATTGTTGATAAACGTGCAATAAGTTCAGTTTCACGCCCGACAATCGTTTCACTATGCTTAGGAAAAGAAATTTCAAAGAATTGAAAGAAACAATATAAACAACACCGCACTATTTGATAAATATAATAAAAGTATGCCGCAGCGGTCGTCACCCCCGCTTAAACTACATTTAATGATTTTCAAGATCCATTTTTTTAAAGCATCATTTGCATAAGCAAACCAGTTTATTCATCAGTTTGCTACCATTATAAATTATATATTCTATATATCATAATTATATTTTTATCAGCTTAAGCTACAGTTAATTTTTTCTAATTAAAAAAATGTTCGAATTTATTAAAAATATTCATGCTCACTATCATTAGTATGTATAAAGAAATGTGATTTTAGCAAATGAAATCAATAAGTGAAAACATTAAATGCGCATTCTTTTTTTTTCATCTGCATGCTATATATTTATTGCATTTATTGCTATATATATATATATATTTATTTATTATATTATTTCATAGTCATGATCACTATTCAAACATTATGCTTACATTTCAGCTACCCTGTTTACGGCATTTCGGTTTCTTTCTTTTACCTTCTCAATTTTGCTTGCACTTTCTTAGAATTTTTGCTGTTTTATTTTCATTCAACAACATCCCACAATGAAGAACTTAATATGACTAACAGTTCCAAGTTGTGTCATTTACTTTGTTTTCACATTCGACTGGATTTTTTTTACATTCGCGCCTGCTTCATCACACAACGGTAGTTTACAAATGCTCTTGAATGCAAACAATCCATGATTTACTTGCTCTAATAATGAATTCTATCCTTAATATATCTAAATGATTTTGTTCCAAGTTTATCAATCATTATGACCAATAAATGCAAATATTCGTGCAAAGAATTTATTTTACGCACTTATTTTTTTAGCTCTTAATACGTTTGCTAGTATAAATTTTATATTGCCTGATGCAGCCATTATTTGGCATTGAATTTGAGAATATGTTAGCATATCAAAAAAAGAAATCAAAAAAAGAATATCAAAAAAAAGAAATATTTTCTAACTGAAAGTTGATCTTTTTTTCCTCACTGCGTTTGATAATTATTCCCGATGGAGTAAATATTTCTGTATTTTAATTAAATCTTGCAGTCTGTTCACCACCAAAGTGCACATTCTGGATCCACGTGTATTGATGTTTTCTGGTTTCTAATAATAATAAAATATGAAAACTATGCAATATGCAAAATTTTATACTTACTTTGTAAAACATCAGTAGCCTTCTAGCAATGTCATTCCAAAAATCTGTAAAATAATTGGGTGTTGAAATTATGTTGATCAAAAAGAATTCAGAAAGTATGCTGCAAGGCTTTGTAGCTTTAAATACGTCATTTTCGAAGTCGGGCGGTAAAATCAGTTCATTCTTTTGTAACACTATATAAGGGAAAACTACGTCTAAAAATAACACATTGTATTAATAAAATATTTCAAAATGTAAAGATAAATTCTTTTTCACTTTAATTTTGTATAAATTTTAATATCAAAATAAATAAAAAATGCAAAATTTTATCATTCGAAGGTCATTTTGTCATTAAATTACTATTACAAAAATTATATTGATGAACTTGAAAAGTGAAATTTTATATTTTAAAAATTTATAAATTGTACATGACAATTAAATTTAGCTTACAAGCATAAAAATATTTGGAAGATTTTGTTGAAAATTTTTCAACTTTAAGTTTACTGATATCATAGGGAATAATTGAAATAAATCCATTTACCTCTAAATTTTCTGTTGAATGGATCTTTTTCAAAGTCGGCTAAATCGAATGATTCTCTCCAATAAAATCTGAATTGCATACTTTTAGGAATGACAAAAAATATGATGAAGCAAGTTAACAATTTTCCTGCTTTCAGTTGCATTGACTTGGATGGGCGAAACTTTCATACTCTGCTCTAAGCAATGCAGTTTATAATAAAAATTTGCTTTTCAAGTAATCTTAGAAAAGTTGAGTAAGAATAACAATGAAAGCGCAATGAGCAATTCGAAAGCTATTTGAATGGAAATTGCAAAACAAATTTTCATTTATTGTATGACACAAAATTTATGCAAAAAATAAGAAAGGAAGGCATGTCGGTTCATTAGCATTTTCAATTTTTATGCAAATGACACTGCTTTGAAAGTGATTCGAAACATAAAGAAAAGAAAAGATGCTGATGAACCTGAAAGGAAATCAAAGCAGTTTGAAACGAAATTAAAAAACGTATATCATATCGTAAAAAATATATAAAAAATAAATCAATAGATGAAATTGCTACTTCTTCTTAGAAGAAAAAAGTTGCCTATTCAATTCAATAATACGGTACGTATGCATCAAAGCTTCTTTACATCCATTTTCACCGTAATTTTTCAGCATGTAACCATTCTAAAAGCACGTGAAATTGCAAATTGCAATGGAAAATTGCATGCTATTATCACTTTGTAATTATTGACCAAACTGTCCATCAGATACAGTCCTGTCGGTGAGAAATGTTGATCGTAATGAACCATTTCGCTGATTTCATGCCAAAGATCACTAAACAGTTCGCACCATTGCATATTTTTAATATACGAATTCGCTGTGCTATTGATATAATGCAAACGTTCGTGATCAATTAGCGATGTTAGCACGCGCGCTTTAGCAATATCTAGAGAAAAAAAATCAAAAACTAATATGCAATACCTCTTTGATATTATATAAGAAATTAAAAATTTTGCAAAACTTGAAGTTTAATTAAAAAATTTTAAGTGATGATGATTGCAAAGGTAGTGATGCAAATGAAATTGTTTAAAAGTATATAATAAAAAATGGTACTTATAATGTCGGATGAAAATGGATCATATAAATAGTCTCCATTTTGAAACGGGTCATTCAAATAAAAAATTTTCGACTTGATCAATTTTGTTGCAAATAAAAAGAAAATTAAAACAAATCCGAGAATTTTATTTAAATGTACCATGTTTGCTTGTTATAAATCTGCGCATTGTTGCAAACAGTTCCATTTATATATTTTTGTGCAACCTATGGAACAAATGAAAAGCGTCATCACTGATATTATTTTCTTTCTTGAATAGAACTGTTGCTTTCTTAGCCGTTGCCGTTTGAATTTATTACGCGCGTTCATTGTTGAAGCTTCTGTAAAGTTTATGACTGGTTGAAAAAATTTTACACTGATCTAATGCAATTGTTCAAAAAACAGACTATGAAATATTTTATTGGTTTGATTTACCATAAAGTAATAGAAAATTTAAAGCTTTAATTGTACAAATAAAGTCGTAATTTGCAAAGTATTTTCAATCGTTAAAATGTCAAAGTGCAGTTTATTTTCATTTATTCTTGCCATTTCAAGCTTCATTTAAGCTGAAAAGTGGAGAATGATCCGGATTGTAAAAGGTATTACTCTCATCTTATTGTTCTGCAGCAACTCATTTGCATATGGAGACAGTTCTGTGCCAAAACGTTTCGAATACAATGGCAAACCGTTGAGTGACTCTGCAGTTAGTATGTTAATAATGAAATTCACTTATGTGAAAGAAACTTAACAACAAAAACTTACTCTTATAGAAGTAAAAAAAATGTCAGTTTCAATATCTACTAATTGATTACTTTTTCAACACTAAATGCAATTTTAAAATTATATTCAAATTGAACAAAAATTTAGATACTTATTTATGAAGTTTTTATGATCAGATATTTTGGCTTTTGATATGGTCACAATGGATTTGACCTCTCAGTCGTACTTTAACGGAATCGTTCTACTTCAATCAGATCAGCTTAACGATTGCTTGAAACTGCATTACTTTAGTAAATGGCTTAAAAAGTATGGTGATCCAATAATGTTAAGCGATGAATACAAATCTATTCGTCAAGAAATTTTAGATTTCTACAAGCAAGTAAGAACGACAAAAGAACAATTAATGACTTGACAATTTTTCATAATTCGCTTTTTTAGGAATTTACAAAAAACCACGTTTTTTCAATCCCATATTTAGAAGAATGCAAAAATGCGACAGACGCTTTTTTGGAAATTTTAATACGAACTGGAAATTTTTATAATTTTGTTATTTGAAATTTTAATAAATAGATACATTTGCATTTTCAGACGTGATTTTTGCAACTTTTAGTAACTTCATTAAATTATTCAATTAATGTTTTTATGAAATTTTTAGAATGGTATTGATTTTTCTTCAGTGTTTCAATGGAGAAATTAGAAGGCAATTCATGGTCATGTCCATTGTTAATTAATTAGAATCCATAGTTGGTTGCATTTAAATAATTTTTTGGAATTTTTGCAATTATTTCTTTTTGTTCGCAGATGAATACGGAGACAATTAAAAAAATATATAAATATAAAACGTAGAATAATTAATAATAGTGACATTTATTATATACAAAACATGCAGTACAAGGAAATAGGAGCATTGTTTGTTCCATCTGTACATCTTTGATTTTTTTATTATTAATTTGAATTTAATAATAATTTGTTAAAATATAATTTTTAATTATTTTAATTGAAGAACAGGATAAAGTGGAACATTTTTAATTTGATATCCATAATGAATAACGGCAGAGATTAATACTTCCTTCGATGATTGCCGACAATCTGGAATTATTGAACATACGACAATTACACAATTCATTTCTGTGAAAATAATCATCACACCCTTTGCATCATCTTTGCTTGCTAATGATTAAAAGCAAAATTTTTTTTTTAATTCAATAGTAATACTATGATCGCTAACAGCCATTTACTTCACGGAAAGGCTATCTATAAATGGCATTTCTTTGCTGGCTGCAACAGTGTGGATTCCTGATAATATGTGGAATTTTGGGGATATTTACAAACTTAACATTAATTATACTCATTTGGAAAAAGCCTATGAAAAGTCGAGTCGATCAGCTTACTCTAGGTAAAATTCAAATTTCCGTATTTCATAAATAATACACTTCATAAGAATATATTGCCTAATACGTAAAATCACTATAAATTGAATTTATTCATTTTTCATGCTTCTTTAATAAGCTAACAATAACATTCATTTTTTAAATTTTTTAAAAAAATATATTATTTTATTGAATAATTGGTTTTATTATGTTGCAAGCTGCTCATTGTGTTGTTATTTAAATTTACATAAAATTCATAAATAAATTCCCATAAAAATTACATAAACAATCTTAAGCTGTGAGCAGTTGTCTAAATCATTTAAAAAATATGCAATTATATGAATTTTTAAATACATCCGATACATCAAAATAACAAATAACATTAATAAATTATTAATTTGCATAATTGCAAAAGTATCCATTCAGTGAATGTTTATTTATTTTATTTGATATGCATGCTTTTACATATTTTTTATTGAGCTTACTATTTATTTTTGTTTGAAATAATGAGTAGCAGAAAATAATGATTTTTTAAACAAAAATATCCAAATGTGAAAGTTGTTTTTATTTAGAATTATTAAAATGGAAAGAGATTTTCTTTTATTTTAAATTATCATTAATACACAATGTAGTTAAATACAGGAATAGCCCGTTTAACGTTTTTTTTCAGGAGTGGAACAAGAGCGTTGAGCAGGTTATGGCAGTATAGAATGGTTTTCAATTATAACTTAAAAAATACGTTAATACAAACTCTACAATTAAATTTAAAAAGATAAGTTCAAAAAACAAAAATAATTTGCTAAACATTTGCGTTAAATTGCTACATTTGTATAGCCGTTGAAAGAAAGTATTTTCTAATTATTTTTTTGCATTTTTAGGGTGTTCTGTAGGCTGTGGCGTACTGGCATTTTCCTGCTGCATAGAATTTGGTCGATTTCAACACTTTTACGGTGATGATAGCGAAACAACTGCATTGCATTGCTTGTTATGGAGCTTTCATCCAGTTACATATTCACTGGCAGACATTACAATTTCTTTGATGAATTTGTTCATGGCAATTGACTTTACTTTTGCAATAACAAATTTTGCGAGGTCTTTTACTAAAATCCGGCTCGTTAACAAAATCATGATATTGTTTTACATCTCAAGCTTTGTTTTAGACATTGGTGTTTGCTTTATTACGCTCGCTCTTTTTCCAGACAAATTAGTGCCAATATCTTGCACATATTCAGAAACATTGCCATTGTCATATCAGCTGTACCATTTCATCTTTTGTTCACTTTTGGGTATTATTACCATTATGATTTTTATAGCATCGATGTGGATTATAAAGAAGAAAAAATCTCACTGTACAGCAATTCGATTAATTCAAATCAAACGACAACAGCAAATATCGAAAAGAATTTTGACAAACATTCTCTTTACATTACTTATTGAAAATGTTCCATTCACAGTTAGCATGTTTGCACTTTTTAATAATACGGCTGAATGGACAAGCAGTTGGTGGTTGTTGCAAGTTTTTCCAGTGCCAATATATCCAATTTATCAACTTTTGAAAGAAGATCGCATCCAAAAATGTATGAAAAATGTTTCGTTTTCATGCATAAAGAAAAAGAAGATGCAAGTACAACCAGAATATATGCCACCAAACAGCAAAGTAAATCCAACATGCATTTCTCACTTTAGCTGAATTTGCAGAAATTTTTTAATTCCTTTGTCTTAAATTAATGCGTACTGTTGTAGAAAATTGTTTTCAACAATTTAAAATTTTGATTTTCAAATATATGCAATATTAAACTGAAATGATAATAGTAATAAAGAAATAAAGAAGCAAAGAAAAGAAATGCAAATGTTAACAATGGATTAACTGAAGCTCTAGAAGAGTGTGATGTTTTGTCACAAGCATTTGTGCGCCATTTGAGTGTGATTAATAATCTTCTGTCAACATCAACAAAAGGCATTGATGCTACATGGAAATCACAAGTTAATCTTCAATTATTGGTAAAATGAAAAGTGAAAACGAAATGTTGTTGCAAAATGTTTATTTAAAATGGAATTTAAAACCGTCAATTTCATTTTCGGTTGGTCTTGCGTTTGAGTTCAGTGCTTTGCGTTCGAGAGTTATTACTGATGGAAGGAAACGATGAAATCCAGTTCGTATCGACCCAAAGGAGCCAACAGAAATTACTATATAGAGGACGGTGCTACACCTTGAGCGCACAAATCGCAATGACAAATGTTGGATATGCGCATGGGATGGTGGTCCACTTAACGACCAGTAAGAGAACGAGGTCGAAATTTTACCCAAACTGGACCAAACCGTACAATAGCCGGGCTCACTGTCGAGCAGACAACAAAACATCTGGTGCGCAGTTTTTAATGTATCATTAGCCGACCAATAATATATTAATTTTTGCCACCGAGGCTGGTGTGAAGCTGATAGCTCGGAATAAGTGCTGGTGCGGGGATGGGACCTTCAAGATTGTCTCATTCTGGTACCAGCAGTTGTTCACTCCTCATTTGTTCATGTTACCCGTCGTATATTGTTTGACTGTTAAGAAAGATCTGCGCTCGAATAGCCGGATATTTGAAGTGCTCCATTCCAAAACGGAAGAACTTGGCATCCAACTTGCTCCGACGAAATTTGTTTGTGATTTCGAAACAGCCTTGATCCCGGCCAATCAAGGCAACTACTATCTGTCGTAATTATTTCCAGTTGTAGTTGTTAAAATGCAAACGAAAATATTACTGTACATACACCCAACTCACCTGATTTTCATAAACTGATAACCTAATATCGTAACTGAATTTGAATAACTAACTTATTTCTGTCCACGCGCGCACGCCGCATGATCAATCGGTCTCTAACTATTCGTTCGCTGTACTACAGTTTTAGCTGAATAAAGCTATATCATACGCAACACTATTCAAACACCTGGGTGCAAGGTTGCTTCTTCCACTTTTTCCAAACTGTGTTTCGGCAGGTCGGCCGGCTTGGCTTAAGAAATGATTGCATTCATTCATAATCAGGAAATAAAAAAAAGTGAAAATGCTAATGGCATTTTGCCGGTGAACCTTGTACCCGCGGGTTTCGAAATCTTAAATCTCAAACGGAAGTTTTATTCGAGTATTTCCAGCGAGAGTAGCTTCCAGCTACTAAAATTCCGCTTTGGAATATCCATGGTGTGGCTTTGCGGACCAACAACCATCTGGAAGGTTGGCACAGTCGCAAGAACTACGGAGCACGTGAATAGGGATTCTATCAGTTTCTAAAACTGAATATTGATTAACAGGGTAAAAATTGAGACGGTGGTGCGGCAAATAGATGATAGCTATACGCGGCGAAGGGGCTCCTAGCTAAGTTAGCTTACCGAATCCAGCAGAGACTACATCGTAATGAAATTAGTATAGGACACATTTTAAGATCTACATCTTATCATACTCTTGCACCTGTACAATTATAGCACCTCTGCACTATTTATTATTGTTGTATATATTTTATTCATTATTATTGTATAGTTTCATCTTTGTCCATTGTATATATTATAATGTAGTTCAGATTTGTTTGTTGTTGATTATTGGTTGCTGTCAATTTCTTATTGATTGTTGGTTATGTTGTAACATGAAGCTGTATGCTATATATATACCTCATTCGGAAGCGCTTGTAGCAAAAAGCGGAAAATGTTTTTGTGCAAAACAGTCTGAAATGAAGAAATAAAATTACAGAAGCAAGTTATGATGAGAACAACTGAATGTAAAACTGAAGAATCATTTATGTTATATACTACTATGGCCACTTATTTAAAGCCATATTCAAATACTGCAAGACATCTTTTTAAATTCTGTTCTTTAAAATGTACGCAAAAAGAGTGAGCAAATGTGAAAAGTTAAATATTGGTCATATGCATTTTTGCTTTGTTATTTTTATACTTCCTTTACCGCAATAAAAGTTAGCTAACACTATTACATTGAGTGTTAAAAACGGTGTTTCAAGAAATGGAAAATGTTATTATTCGTGTCCGTATAAGATAATTTAACAGTAATAAACCCCATATTTGAAAAAACGTATATAAACAATCACCCAATCATTGACCTAAGCTGAATAGCTGATCAAATGGCAAAAGTTATTCGCCGAGTCACTTAGCCAATTACTGATCAATTGCGTGCAACCTATCAGAGAAGAGTCAATCACAAAAAGGGGATGGATTTTGGGGAAAATGGGTTGCAGATGAGTTCAGAATAGCCTTGGTCTGAGTAGTGGCTAATGTTATGAGGTGTGTTGATCTACAAATAAAGTTACGTTATTCACTTATGCATTGCTTTGTCGATTGATCAGTGCTACATGCATATCTACTGAAAAAGGTGAAACGGAAATTGAAATTTTCTAGTGATAATAATATCCGCAACTTGGTTTGTATTCTGTAAGCAATCTATAAAAAGTAATTATTATATGTATTATGCTTGCTTAATTTCATTTTCAATAATTCAACTGGAATGTTGAAGATACTTGTTAGATTGTCAAGATTATTAATTTATTATTTTAAATTTGAACTTGTAATGGGTACGATTGCTTAAACAATCAAAAAGAGATTAAGGTGGAAAGAAAGAAAATGGGGCTTGTATCTGCCTGTGAATAAACGTTATAAACCAATGATGTGCCTAGCATGGATGATAAGAGCTAATCGCAACATCGGGTGTTACAAACTTATTTATTTAAGAAAAACGATTTTTGAAGTAATAATTTAATCTGATTTTCACAATTTTCAAATTTTCACAATTTTCAAAGTTCAATGTTTTCACTGAGATGCAGATGTCTTGTAAAATTTATAATTTTGCTTTATTTCACATAACAAGAAAGTTGCATTTAAAAATATTTCACTTTTGCATTTCCAAAAAGCAGAATTATTGTTCAGACTAATGTATAAAATAGTAATATAGAACTTGGCGTCATTTTATATTTTTTTACTAAAACAAATTTTTTTAATTAGTAATTTTTCTTTTACCTTTTTTAAAAAATCTGTATCATCCGGTCTTCTGTTGTTGTTACAGATTTGTACTTTAGCCCTTTGCTAGTTTTATATTATTACTATTATTTTTTGTTAATGTCTTCTAGCAGCAGTTGCTCAACGAGTTAATTTAATGATTTATGATTCTGTCAGCTTAGCATTGTTTAAAAAGTTATTATTTTACTTATTTCTTTTATATCATTTAATTTTCTTTGATTTAATAAAATTTAAGATTTTATCCATTTTTATTTACATATTTTACGGTTTTGTTGGCATTTTTTTATTAAAAGAAAAACAACTTGTAATTTCTAATTGGAAAATGGAAAAATCACCATTATAAAAATTGATAAACGGCATTTAAACAACAGCTGAAATTTAATAATAATAATAATGATAATAATAAAAGAAATGTTGAAATTATAAAGTAACTTTACTTTTCTAATTCCATTTCAAAGATTAATCTGATTAACGCATTGAGTTTTTATTAATTTTAATTGAAATTCAAGTAGCTTATAAAGCATCAAAAAACATTGAAGAATTTTTAAATTACAAATGCAATATTTCACCTAAAGATCTTTTTTCAATTAAAATAATGTTCACCTAACATAACGTTAATGCAAAAATTATTACTAATAGGAAATACAGTAATTTTGAAAACTGAAAAATCTAAATAGGAGGGAAAATAATCAATGATCTGTCTCAACTTTACAATTACATTTTCACTGCTTTTTCTACAAAATAAATTATATAAAAATTTTAAAATCAACTGACAGGAAATAATCAGCATGATAAAAAATTTTTTTAACAATGAAAATAATATTAAAATTATAATGAAAAAATGATTAATGATTTTTTAAATTAAAAACCAAAAATATCTATTTTTTATTAAAACATAAACATAAAGCAAATATTAAACAGCTGAAAATTTTCTGTTTGAATTCATAATAATGAAGTGCATAGGAATAATGTCTTTCACAACTTACATGTTTTTGCATAATTTAAATAACGTTACATGTAATTTAAGTTATTGCATTTTATTTTGCAAGTATTTCTTCAACAATAAAGTAAAATAATTATTAAACGTGATTCATTGCTAAAGGTTAATAATTTGAATTTTATTTCTTTTTTTGATGATTGTTTGTAAAATCGACAAAATAATTGGACACAGCAATACGGTAGCAATTTTTAGAAAGAAATAGTGACCACCAAAGTAAAGGGTAATTTCTGAAATGAAAAAATCCATAGAATTACCACTCAGCGTTCAGATGCTATTTTTTGCAAGCCTTGGATTTTGTTTACATTTAATTTTATTAATATTTATGATTTGGAAGCAAAAGAAAGCAAAAATAGAAAAATTAATAATTGGTAAGTGTTATTTTAAAACTTGTGATTTCTATTCATCTGCTTGTGCATTGTTTTCATTTCAGATTTTGAAATCTTGATGTGATACTTTGACTTCAAAATTATAATTATTAAAATTGTTAAATGTTATCGTTTGAAAATAATGCAAAATTAAAATGTTCAAATTGACAAACTTTTAATACTTTTACATGCATTTCATTTTTCATGTCATATATATATTACTGTTGAAAATCAACCAAGAAATAAATATAGTTATGAATTAATGGAAAATAGAATGAAAACAAATTTACTTATTCTATCATTATTAAAGCATATATTTCAGGCTGTTCTACTGGTTACTTACTTCTGAGTTTGGGTTATATCGTAGAATATAGCAGAAATGTTTGGAATTATTCTGACAATTCCAGCGTATCATTTTCGTACTGCTTACTTTGGTCATTTCATCCGTTCATTTATTCATTGTCTGATTTAGCTATATGCGAATCAAATTTATTTCTCGTAATTGATATAACAGTTGCGTTGGCTTCTTCAAAATCTCTTCATGTATACAATAAGAATCTTTTCATCAAAATGATAATCATTTATACGGTAACATTTCTAGCTGACGTTACCGTTCTCAGTGTATCAGCTGTAAACAATGCTGACATGTTTTTCAACACATCTTGCACATATGCATCATTTTTACCATATTTTTATCAATGTTTTCACATTATACTTCTTTGTTTGCTAAATTTCTTAGCAGTTTTAATTATTTTAATTGATATTGCTCTTTTGCTTTGGCACAAAAGGCACAAAACCGAAGTGCAATTGGTGAAACACAAACGCGACATTGTAATTTTGAAACGTCTGTCTGTTAATTTTCTGTTCACGCTGGCAATTCAAAGTTTTCCATTGACGATGAGCCTTCTGGCCTCTTGCGATGTTCTTATCATCAATATTAATAGCTTATGGTTGTTTCAAGTGATTTGCATATCTGCTCACGCAATATTCAGAGTAATTCGAAAAACAACGCATCAAGGAAATTTTCAATGCTTTGTCGAAAATCGTCCAAATCGGAAAATTGCACCACTTCAAGCAGACGATAAATAATTCCTCTGCTAAGAACAACTCAGCGACTGAATAAACACGATGTAAAAACAAGCAAACAAGAAAAATTTTATTTTCGTTCCTTTTTCTTTACAAATGTTATTATACTTATGAAAAATTAAATTTACATTTAAAATGGTCAATCTTTTTGAGTGCAATAAAAAAATATTTTTCTGAATAATCATAAATTTACTGACTGCGTAATATTGTTGTAATCTATTTCAAAATCTCACATTTTTAATATATGTTTTTTAATACTATGAATAATATCAATTAGACAATTAAAATAATTCAAACTTTTTACTGTAGTATTGAAATAAAAGTGAAAAATTTTTTAAATGGAAACAGATTTGAGGAAAAAGAATTTTCAACAAAAAGTTTGACAATTACAATTGAGTTGCTTTGGAAATTCAACCGTGCATTTAATAATTCAAGCAGAACTTGTGTTAACAATATTCATTTTTCTACTTGATAATCAATTTAAATGTTAACATTCTAGAAAAAGTTTTTTAAAAGTATTTATTTCATGTTTGAATAAAATATTTTAATACATTTGAGCATTTTTTAAATGTAAATTAATAAAATACATATAAAATTACGACATTTGCAAACTGGCGAAATGTTTTAAAATCGAACTCTTGATCGGTGAAATGCAATGATATAGCGGCAAAATTATTCATAAAATCGTATGTAAATGTTTATCATTTTTAATTTCGGTTTAATTTGATAAAAATTTAATATAATTGTTGTTGTCAATTTAATTTAATTTTTACTAAGTCGCATAACTTCAAATGTAGTTATTATGCCAATTGATCACAACTCACGGACTGCTGAAAATGATCACATCTAACAATGCACTCCATCCAATTCACCTCGTAAGAGTTCCAACAATTTTTCAATAGAGGAAGTGAATTTCAGTACACTACCATTATCCCATTTCATCCGGCATCCAAAGAGGAACGAATGATCTGAGTGACAAAAGATGCATTGCGAGAAATTATTCTATGAGAGGTGGAAACAACGGCTGGCAAATTTCCTGTTCTCGCGATAGCTGACGTTTTGTGTATCAATCGAAAAAAGCCCAGCCGAAGCGTCGGTTGCGTACGATCCTCGATTGCATGCACCCTGACCTTGCAGAATAATTAGTCAGAGGCAAAATCGACTTAACGGAGGCAAAAAAACAAAAGATATGCAAAATTTTCCAGGGGAAGATCTGGTTTTTGCAAGGAATTATGCGTCTTGTCCCATCTGGAGTCCCGCATCGGTTGGGATATCAAGCAGTGTGCCAACCCCAAAGATAAAAACGATATGCTTCATGAGTGTCTGTCAGTGCTCTCAAACCTTCTTGATGTTTGTTTAAGAGTCACTGTTATTAGCTGAATATGCGACAAAAAGAGTCAGTTCTTTATGGCAGGTTTAAAAACTGGATGAGCGATATCTATTATGCACCTATTCATTGCTATAAATAATTAGTTGTGATTGCCACTTTTGCATTTTACCATACATATTGACCATTTGACCATTTGACCAGGAAAGTACGGTGTGAAGATCAACTGGATATGTGACGCGGAGTATGGTTATGCTCTGAAAGGTTTGTTATATATTAGCAGAAGTAGTGAAGAAGCCCAAATTGGTCTAGCAAGCACCAAAGTTGGGCAATTGGCACAGCCATTTGTGAACTTTTAACAGAAACATTTATATGGACTGTTATTTTACATCATATTCCACTGTGAAACATCTTTTTGAGCAGGATCTTACAGCTATTGGTACAGGGATTGCACATCGCCGTGATGTTCTAGCATGTTTGCATAAAGCAGCACCACGTGATCTTTTACTCTACATTAGCTGTTTGTGAGCACAACAAAAAAATAACGATGATCAATTACGTGCCAAGGAAAAACAGCAATAATGTTCTTCTGTTGACTTCATGCCACGCAAAGTTGAAAGTAGACAACCAGCAAGGTTTCAAAAGACCAAACATTATAAATGACTATAATCTTGGCAAAGGATGAGTGGATAACAGGGATGCAAGAATAGAAGATTTTTGCTGTAAAAGAAAGGCCAACAGATACACCATGCTGATGTTGTACTTCATTGTTGAGGTTTGCATCAACAACGCATTCTTACTGATAAGACATAAGCAAAGTTATCAGAAAAAAAAGAAGCGTTTTATGAAGAGCTTTCAGCTGGTCAAACACATCGAAATGAGGTATCAAAATCAAAAATCTGTGCACAAACTAAACATGCCTTCATCCACTACAGACGGCCCCAAAATCATAAATGTTACAGATATCAGTTATAAAACGATAAAATCCATCAAAATGCCGAGAGCAAGGACGTCGAATATCAACGTAAAACCGCTGCCATTCATGTAAAAAAATATATATGTAGCAGCCATAAAATCACTAAAATATCGTGTAGCGCTTGCATTGAATAAAATAAATAATCTATTTGTGGAATTATCATTAATTCTTGAAAAAATAATCATTATGTAAAGGGACTAAACAGGACGAAACTTCTAGTGCAGTGGTTCTCATACTTTTCTGGGCTGCGACCCAGTTTCGAAAACAGTAATTTTTCGCGACCCACCTGCTTGCAATGCATATTTTAAAAGACAAGAGGAGTTAAATAAAAAATATTAGTTTAATACTTTAAATTTTTTAATGAACAAGCCTAATTAAAATGTTCACCCAACAATATTCGATTAGTAAAACTCTCTTAACAAAAATAAAGACTACTCCCATACTTTAATATTTTACACGACCCACCCAATAACTGCTCACGACCTACTGGTGGGTCGCGACCAACACTTTGAAAACCACTGTTCTAGCGTCTACATATGTAGACTGGGGCCCGGATGAGGGTTAATTCATGCTGTTGCATGGTGTGGAATAAGCGCTTGTTCTTATAAGAGATGTTCTCAATGGCGTGAGCACAACTTGAATTTAAATTCTACATCGTACAAAAGTGAAAGAAATTTCAAAAAATATTGTCATGATGACTGTTCGTGGTTTGTGCCAAAATGTTCATAAGTTATGTAAAAATACATGCTATTTCATAAAGATCATTTTTCTCTTTTTAGTGTATAGTAAAACCAATTATATGAAACAAATAATACAAACAGCATTGTTTTGCTTTATGCTGCAAGTGAAGCAATTTTTACAATTGGTGCTGTTGCGCCCAATGTTACTATTTTGTTTGTTTGTTGCATTTGAAATTCTTTTAATACTGCGAAAGTAAAGATACTGCACGTTTGTTCACACGAATTTTGTTCAACTTTACACTTTATCCACAAATTCACATATTACTTGCTATTACTGTTATATTTGCTAAAGGCAGAATTATACAGTTTGTAAATTGACAGGAAAAACATTTGTCATGTAATGTTTGCAACTGCTGTATTACAATTTATTGATTTTAAAGCCAAAGGAACACTTGTTGAATAGCTGTAGTTAATAACACGTCAATGAAATGAGAAAAAATAATTTATTCAAGAAAAATGTTTACAGAAAAATTATAGGCTTGCATAACATTTGTGTTTATACAGGAGAAAGTTTTTCATTTATAAGCACAGCAACTTCAGTTGTGGATTGTCCAATTCTGATTATCTACTACCATGGCAGTGTGCTCTAGTCGACTTTTGAATTTCTTCATTTTATTATTGGCTTGCACAACTGTTCTCGTGTTGTGCAGTAATGAAGAAACTCCAGAAATTGAACCAAAGGAAAGTCCAGTAAATTCCACAGAAGTTGCTGCCGCTGATGTTCAAACGACAGCAACACCTCCTGTTAAAAAAAAGAAACGAGTATCTTTTAGTTCAGCTGTAAAAATGGCCAACATACCAGACAAAGAATCAGTAAATGAGTTTACATTAAAAGAAAGCATAACTGAAGCTGAACCTGAAGACCTGAAAGCTCCAGCAGAAATATCTACCAATTTTACAAAGAAAAGCTATGACATTCCCACCGATTTTGATTCTCCAAGGCCAAGTCCATTAGTGCCGCCGAAGCAATCGCAATACTACCCGTCTTATACTCCTTCTTACACTCCGTCTTACCGTCCATCTTATACTCCATCTTACAGTTCGTCTTATAGGCCGTCTTACAGTCCATCTTACACTTCGTCTTACACTCAAAAATCACATTCTTCTTCATATTTATCTGGCTACGGACAAAATACTAGACCTTCTTATCCTTCATATTCTGCTAATAGACCATCAGTATCAACTTATTCTCCTTCCAGTTATGCTTCAAGCTATTTGCCTAAAAGCTTTCAGTATAAACCTTCGCAAAATTTATACAGTCGAAGTTCACTTTTAGGACAGAATTCATACATAGCAAGTTACGAGAGCCACAGAAGCTATGGTAGCTCATCTTCTCCCTTGAGGCGTTACTGAACATGAACTGACTTTGAGAAAACTGTACTGATCAAAATTAGAGGATTGTTTTTGCCAAACACTGCATATATTTATAATTTTACATAATCCATGAAGATGAAAAATAAATGTAATTACTTGAAGAATGCAATAAATGACTGACTAGCTCGATAACTTTTGTTAATTTTTATTGCTTATAAACGTGATTATGCATTTTAACAAAGTGACAAAAGACTGTTATTTACTTGGAAAAATGTTAATGTTTAGAAAATGAAAATTTATGCAATGCAAAATGCTCAACTAAATGAACAAACCTTTCGTGGTAAAAATAAATATAGTACATTTGCTTGGTCATTTGAAAAATTAAAGATTTAGCAGATAACAATTACACTTTATTTCTTTTATTTTTGACATAATCTTCCTAAATTTATCATTTGTTTATCATTGGAAAAATATAAACAGAACATAATACATCTTTTTTATATTAAAAGATAGACACTTTTGGGGCAGTTTAAGTTCAAAAATTTGTTTCAATATTTCATGCTTAATAATTTTACAGAAAAAAATGTTTTTAAAAATAATTTAAATTTATTGTCAAAGTATAATTTTTCTCATACAAAGTTTTTTCAATTCTGAAGGCAGTATTATCATTTATGATTTGCTAAGTAATTGCTTAGAATTTCATGCATACTTCATTTTTTATTCGGAAATTATTAAATGCGGTAGTTCATTTGTGAATGAGTAAATTTCAAATGCTACAAAGTGGTGTTGCAAGTTAACCCTTTGATGGATTGTTGGCGTTAAGTATGTTGTTGGATTGTTGGGGTGGGGCCCACCCCACTTTAGAAAAACACGTGTAAAAAGCTGAAAGTAAGTTAAATTTTTATCAAATTTATTTTATTGGTTAGTTAGAGAAATTCTGTACATGATGGTATCAAAGTATTTCCAATTTTAATAATTTTAAAGCCTTTTATTGGCAAAAAATGCGACAAAATTTTGGTTAAAAAATCATCATTTTTCAGTTTTTTTTCTTCGTGTGGACTTAGTTTTGTAAAATTTGTGAAACAAATTACAAACTTGAGTAAAGCACGTTATTCTGCACATTTTGATACCAAACTCAGTTCTATAGTCATTTTTTTTGGTTCCGAAAAGATTTCGTTTATCTAAGCCCTTTCTATAGTTTTAACATAAACATATGGAAAAGTGTTGAGCAGTGTTGAACATCTGCGCAGCTCTTGTCAGCATTGTGATGTTAACCTAATATTTCCAAATAAAGGAAGATCAACTGATTTATTACGTCAATTTTGTTGAATTTTTCAGCTAAATGAGACTTAAAATTTATTTCAAATAATGAAATTTTAATCAAAATACATAAAAATAAATAAATTATAGATACTGAAATCAAAAAAAAATGTGGGATATCGATTTCCTGCTCAACACTTTTCCATATGTTTATGTTAAAACTATAGAAAGGGCTTAGATAAACGAAGTCTTTTCAGAACCAAAAAAATGACTATAGACCTGAGTTTGGTATCAAAATGTGCAGAATAACGTGCTCTATTCAATAATGTAATTTGTTTCACGAATTTTACAAAATTAAGTCCACGCGAAGAAAAAAACTGAAAAAAGACGATTTTTCAACCAAAATTTTGTCGCATTTTTTGCCAATAAAAGGCTTTAAAATTGTTAAAATTGGAAATACTTTGATACCATCATGTACCGAATTTTTTGAACTATCCAATAAAATAAATTTCATAAAAGTTGAACATACTCCCAGCTTTTTACACGTGTTTTTCTAAAGTGTGGTGTGGCCTACCCCAACAATCCAACAACGTACCTTTTAAGTTTACGATGTTCTGTAGACCGAACAAAAGTTCCTGGAACAGTGAAAATTTTTTCAAAATATGTCTTATTGTTTCAAAAGAGATGTCAAATAGCTTCAGACTGTAAAAATGAAAATTGACAGAATGCGGCGAAAAGAAAACCCCTGGGGTGGGCTCTACCCCAACAATCCATCAAAGGGTTAAATGTAAGAATCGTTTTATCAAAAAACTAATGCTTAAGCTAGAAATATTATTGTGTTGCATGCTTTAATATTGCACTTAATTGAATAATTTTTTTAATTTAATTATTATTCGATAGTTCATTTGCTTACATAATGTGTTTTTAGCAGTACTGCATGAAGATTGGCCCAAAATGAAAATGTTGCTTTTAACACGCAGGCTTGCAGTAATATTATATAAAACTAAATTTTTTAAAATGCACACAGTCTCAAAATTAGATTCATTTTTTCATATATGTTTTTTTATTTTATGAACAATAATTAAAGCATCTTATTGCAGTTTCCGAAAATAAAATTTTATTTTTTATATATAACGTGATGTACAACATAATAATTGATTGTATATAGATAAATATATGCGTTTATGTAAAAGTATCCTTTTTTATGAGATGCTTTTAGTTTTGATAATAATGACAGAACATAGCATAATAATAGTAATAATAATAATAATAATAATAAATTCAAATTTTAGTTTCAAATGTTGATGGATGTAGTTTTTATTGAGAATTAAATTGATTTCGCGGTACATTTATAAAAATCACGTCATTTCACATGAAGAAAATATGAAATAGTCTGCAAATGAAAAATAATATTATTTATAAAATTAGCTGGCTTTAATTTGAATTCTTATTTAGTCTAAATATTTGTTTGGTAAATTTTACTTCAATCAGAAAAAGGAATTGAAGCAATGCAGAAGAATCATTATGAGGAACAGTAATTACTTGTCTGCAATTGTAAAGATGGATAATTAAATATGGCGTTGTTTTACATTTTGTCCTTCGTAAAACACCTGTTAATATAAGAGATGTTACTTGAATGACGTCGTATACTAAGAAATAACACATTAATTAATGCAACTATTACGTAATTAATCTACGTTAACTATATATAAGCTTTAAAGACAATTAAGTAATTTCAGAATTGAAAATGGCTTCGTCAAAGTGCATTTTTATCTTTTTGCATGTTTTTTTCTTCCTTTCACTTCAAGAAACAAATGGCTTGAAATCTGCATTGAAGAAATCTGGCTCTAATCAAGGACGCCATGTAGTATTTAATCCTGACACCAAAGTAGCTGTTATACCAGATAAGATCGACGCGGAGTTTGTTGCACCTGTAGAGAGCATCCTCGAAGTACACAAAGAACAATTGAAGCCAGGTGAAGATGATTCCATTTATCTAAAACGAAAACCATCATTTGATCATATGGGAATGCAACCGAATTATGATGCTCAGGGATATTATGTGCCAATACCGCAACCATACCGAATGCCGAAAGAAATGCAACAACCATATCCAGATGTACATCGAAGTGATATGATTCCTCAATACACGAGAAGTGGAGAAGATCCCACAAGTGGAGAAAATTACAGAAGTAGTGGTTCTTATCAAGACCATCATCAGGCATATCGGAAGAAATATATAAATATGAAGGATTATTATAAAAGTGTAGAAGATTTAGCAGCTAAAGCAATTGAACGTAGCGAAAAACGAATGGCATATTATGCTTCATAATATAAATAAAGTTTGAACTGATTATGCTCTTGACTCTCCATGTCCAACAAAAAATAAAAACTTTTTCTTTGTTGGAGCATTTTAAAATAAATGCTTGTAAATCATATATTATTATTATTAATATTCTAAAATTGAATTCATAGAAATACAAACTAAAAATCATTCGCTACTATTAACATGTGCAAACTGTTGCAATTTTTTTGTCATTTTTTTAAAATGATGTTAAGAAGAATGACATTTTGCAAAGCGTTTCAACAAATAATGCTTGAAAATGAATATTATTCAGTATGTAATGTTATTTTGTAACATTTCAGTTACTTTTGTGTTAAAAAGCTTGCTTTATTTATTGATATATGAACTGACGTATTTATTGTGTAGACGTTTATTCAGTTATTTAAATAAAAATTCATCACAATAAAACATACAGTGTTTTCGTATAAATATCTTTATTTTGTAATAGGTGACATATGGCATGTAAATGTAATGTTTTTTAAAAATACTTTTTCGATCTTTTAAACTGAGGGAATGAAAACAGTAATTCAATAAAATAAAGTGTTCTATGCAATAAAAGAAGAATGTTAAATCAGTGATTTTTCTTTTGCCATCTAAGATGTATAAAGTTGTTCATATGGTTTATATATCATTGTTGCTAAGTTTAAACATATATGCAATAAAATAATTTCAATACCAGTAACAAAAAGAAATAGAAATACATTATGATGGTCAGTAAACTTCTTACAATAAAAACTCATATTATTGCAACCAGTGAAGTTTTTAGTCAAAATTTATTGTTTTATTTCTTGAAATTAACTAAAAAGACCTTTGTTTTCTTTTTCTAAATGATAATATTATAATAAAAAGAAATGCATATTTAAAAATCATTAAAACTATAAGTTTATAACTGCACAAAAGACAGGGCACTGAACGGGAAACGAATTTGAATCAAAAATAATTGCGCAAAACGAAATTCCTATAAAATTTGAATGAAATTATGACATTAAGAATAACTTTTCAAAGATACAAAATAAATTTTTTACACATTTTGATTAAAAAAATTAATTTCAGGAAAACATGCGAATTGAAACTAACAGAATGACAAAATTATCCACAACTGTTGTTTATGAAGGTAAGCTTGATTGCAGAATTCAGTTAACGTATACGAATGGAGCCTCTTCTGCTATATATTATCAAAACACACAAACATACACACACAGTACGAGCAAAATTAAGCAAAACAAAACACGACAGACCGTTAACACGTTCATTTCTCAATCTGTTACGAATTTACATACAGTAGCGATGTAAATGTAATGAAGTACGGCATATTTCTCTCTTTCATTATAGAAAGAAATTCTGCTATTCAAACAATGCACTCCAGCAGCATCATACATACATGTATATTTATTTATATACAGAAATGTTAAACATTTAGAAAACTATTTAGAGATAATTAATTTTCAACTTTTATTAACTTCTGAAAATAATTATAAGTAATTTTCCCTTTTAACCAATTACGAGTTATTATTCTCACTGTCAATATATTTAAAGTATGCAAAACTGCAACTTATTTGTGTTTTTTTAAATAACGGTTCAACTAATAATTATAAATTTTATCATATTGTTTGACTGAAATTACTTCTTTTCACTTTATCCGTGAATAAGTTTTGTTATCAATTAACAAAACATTTCACAAATAAATTATTTGAAAATTACAAAATTGATACAAAAATAACCGTTAATCTTTAATGATCTTTGACAAACGTTTATATACAACTTCATAAATAATATTTATCTATATTCTGAATATATTTCACTTACCACTATCGGTCCGTTGCAGAAAAAAGAGCGTTCCAACATCCGGTAAACATCGGTTCCAACAAAAGTCAGAATATATACAACAAAATTTATTTGAAATTTTTATGAAAATGTCAACATACTTTATTATTCATATTAATCGTCGTGATGATAGACCAGCCTTTAATTTCTCACCCTCACATTTCTTTGTGATGAAACTATCGAGCGTTAACTGTCTCTCTCTTTACGTTTTCTCTCATGTAGAATTTCTTGATAAAAAGATATCATCTTAAGAACATCTGGTCTTGCTTTGGAACTTCGCTCACATCAGGATCCTGTCCTATGAGCTGGTTCATGATTTGTGTAACGTTGGTGATGCTGTTCTTGGGGAATTCTGCCGTTACAGTTTTCAAAGGTATATCCTCTTTTGAATCAACAACTGTTGGCGTTTATTATTAGTACATAGCTCTGTTAGTTGTTTCAAGTCATCATTGCTAAATTCCTCGTTGTGACATAAATACCCAAAATGCACACTAAAAGTGCCCACCAAAAATATACGAACGAATATATGAAATCTAACAGAATCAAACCCAGGTACCGTAAATGATTGATAGAATGCACGAAGTAACTCAAGCAACATGATATAATAAAATCATTTCATTGCTGTTAAAAATATTTAGCTTAATTTGTCGCTTTAAGAAAAAAACGAGTCACGTAACATGCCAAAAACAGCGTTAAGTGGGGTGTTCCTATAAAAAGTTACAATTTTTTACTACCAACTGCTTGTTTATTTAACAGCCATCAGATGAAATATTGGGAAAAAAATGGGGAGCAAATCTCGCAAAGGTAGGCGATCTTTGCTGTTGTGCTTGTCTGACAATTCTCCATCCTTGTGAAGGGGAGTGCTAACTAGCTCTCCTTTCATTCCGCACAGTAATAACTTCCTTAAGGAATTTATATAAATGGCGTTAAATGAACGTAAATGAAAATTTGGGTTTTAATATAATTAAATTTAAAACTTTTACGACAAAATATTAGTTAAAAATAAATTTACAATAAATATTAAAAGTGAAAATAATTCAATAAATGCCTGACTGCATGTTTCTTATAAGTTTAGTTTAGAAAATTGTCCAAAAAACTATTGCTGAAGTGCACTACTTTTGCATTTTAAAAAGTACTAGTTTGTAAAGTTTTCTGCTTCGGTTTTAGTAGCTTTAATACATAATTTACTGGGAAATTTATGATTTATATTTCAGGACAGCTTTTGCTCGTATTGTTTTCTGAGTAACCAAAATTTATTGATCTTATTCTTTGATTGGCTCAAAATGATCTTCGTTTGATTTGTTTGAATGAAGATTCTATTTATTGGTGCATACAGGTCAGCATTTTATTAGCTAAAAATAACTATTTGTGAATGGCTGCAATGTATAATGTTTCATTGGTCAAAATATTCCTTTTTTGAATTTTGTGTAAATTTAAAACAATTGTTTTGAACATTTTTCAATTTATGTAAAGTTCACGAATATTTCATTTTATAAAATTTAATCATGTATGAAAATTGCTTTGAATTCATATTTTTTCAATAGCTGATTTGTTTTGCAATGTAAAAATGTCCATAATCAGTATAAGAGAAGTTTTCTTACATTATATTTTGTATTTGAGTATGCAAAATTTAGGGATATCAGCCATTTTAAACATAATGCAAGGAAATTAAAGACACTTTACCGTTGTGACTTTAAATGTTGAACCTGCACTTGATCATCTGCGTTAACTTTTGTTTGTTAAAAATTTAGCTGTATCCACTGCCCAAGAAAAGCTACACTTATGCCATCGAAATGAATCTCATTTCCAGGAAAACATTTGTAAAATTTGGTATTAAATTAAATTAAATTAATAAAATAGTTTATTAAACTAATACAGTAATAAATCATATCGAAAAAGATAAGTGATAAGAAAGGAAAGGAGAGAAAATATTCTAATAAAACACAAATTTCGCTAACGACCTGATGCTATTGAAGAAGTCGCATCACGTGCATAGAAACACTATTTAAAAAGCAAATGAAATATGACAGAACGAGGATAAAGATGTTGTAAACATTATCTCTACCAAAACATTTTACGTTGACGTTTTGCTTTTTCAGCTTTTAATGCTATTCAAGTTTTATTATCGTTGAACATTCCAAATATCCTTGAGATTTTAACAGTTGGAATTAGCAAATTATCGTGTCAGATTTTTTGTTTTAAAAAGCTAGATGTTATTTAACAATTGCTAGGCTCAATATTTTCACAAGATTTACCGGAAAGAATGGTAAGAATTATTTTTTTGCAAATCAGTGTGATGTTGATAAGCAAGAGAAAAAAAATGTTTCATGCTCAGTTGCCAGAGAACAACTGCTATCATATCAAAATTTGCTAACCAATTCAATCAGAATATTTTATTCTAAATTTCAGTAAGGTTGCTTTTCCAATTAAAACAATATAATTGATGAAAAGCAGCATTCAGCTTACAATAGCTAAAAACAAATTGCTCACATTTTCCGAAGATTCCAAATTAAAAAAACTGATTCAGAATCATTCATCAATCAATCAATTCCATCTTTAAAAATGGCATGTCTTGAAAGTAACATTGAAATGAATAAAATAAATATAAAGTGAACAACATTTTGACGTTTGTTTCGTTATTTTTCAATGCTGCAGAAAACATTTTCACCAAAACAATTCTAATGGGAACATGATATCTCAAACTACTTTTTTCTATAATTACTGATCATTTGAAATAAATTTGAAAATAAATTCAAGTTTAAATTGAGTAACATATAAACAAAAATTTTGAAATTTTTTAAAATAAAAATTGAATTTTCTCATCATAAAAGGAATTGAGGTACCTCATTAATGTGGTGCACAAATACAAATTTAATTTACGCATCAAGGACTACGGCAAAACTTTAAAACTTTTTCATTGTTCACTGTGTTTCGTAGTTTGTAAAGGTTAGCTTCAGTTTTATAAAATTGATCAGAAAAAAATCAGTCACTGAAAGCTTACATTTTAAACTCCTTCTTGCAACAAATCGTGATAATTACCAAAAATAAAAAATATGAATTATATTATTTTTTTCACTTGAAACATTCTTTCGATGATGTTCATATTTTGTTTCTATCATCTTCAATGTACATAAGGAGGTAGAAAAGAAACATTTGCTCAATCGCCCATCAGCTATTAATTGATATTATGGATATTTAATGAAATGCAGGTATGCCGTATCTTATAGTTGGCATGAGCAAACATTTTTGTCAAAAACTGGATGTTCAAATTTTATACGCTGTTAGAAAATTTCAGTTTTACATACATATATGTAATTAAATTTCATTTTTATGAAGTGAGAAATAATTTTTTATAAACATTCTTTGTTTTTTAATTTGCAACTTGAGAAAGCAGTTTTGCAGTGAATTTATTTATTTATTTATTTATTTATCATGTCGTTATAATTGCTTTTAATATAAATAATGAGTTTTCCATTTATAATAATTGCATGAAATGTTTGAAACGACTTTCTTTTAAAGTGATTAGGCATTTGAGCCTTTACCTTTCTGTATCCTTGAATTATTTATTTTACTGTAAAACTTTGGAAATTTATTATTCAAAATGCATTTCAACTGTGATATTCGCTTTCTCATACAGTGCATTTTGTTTTTGTTTTTACTCTTCATTGCTGCATCTTCTGTTGATGATGATTTGCAATCAGTAGCAACTGATGATGAAAGTTTTAAACTGCATCTTGTTCAAGCGGTAAATTTTAAATAAGCTTGTGTGTGTGTGTGTTTGTGTTTATATTTGACTTAGTGTAAACTACTTATGCAGATTTGGAGACATGGTGATAGAACGCCCGCTTTAAATTTCTCACTTAATCCAGATGATATTGCTTCATGGGCTGAAGGTCCTGATGGAGAACTGACCAAGGTTAGCGGTAATTTTCATCATTTCATTAATTTCATATCTGCTTTTTTTCAGTTGGGAATTTTGCAACAGTTTAGACTTGGAGAATATTTAAGAAATCGTTACCAAGACTTTTTGCCGAACCATTACTCTTCAAATCTAGTAATACTGAAATTACTATTACAATTTCTATTCTACTTTGTTTGAACTGATTTTATTTCTGCTCCAATTTTTTGTTTCGTGCATACTATACATGCTGTTATGCAAAAGTGGTTTCGTTATCAAATTTTTAAATAGGTAAAATATATTTACATGCATGCGTTGTGCTATTTACAATTATCACATTTTACAATAATGTGATTTAAATAAATACTAATATCTTTTGAATTTATTCAATTCAATTCAATTCAATTCAACTCTGCTTACATTTGCATGATTATTATGGCTATATTATGCAATGAAAATGCTTTCTTTATTTTATTTTAATTCATATGCTTTTTTGAATGATTTTTAAATAGAAATATTTGTTGACTGACTTTCAATTTAATGTATTGGTAATTTTAGATTTATGTTCGTTCAACAGATTACAATAGAACAATAATGAGTGCTCTTGCTAACCTGGCGGGTCTGTTTCAACCATCTGCTGAAGAGAAATGGAATGAAAATTTACCATGGCAGCCCATACCAGTTCATTCAGTTCCAAAAAATATGGATTATGTACATGTAATAAGATTGAAAAATGATGCAATATTCGAGTGGTTTATTTTCAGGTTTTAAATATGGAAGCGGATTGTCCTTTAGCAAAAAAAGCACAAGAAAATATCTGGCAGTCGGCTGAAGTTTTAGCAATAATGAAAGAAAATCAACAATTTATTGATTTTTTAAAGAACAAAACAGGTTTAGAATTTCTTACGTTACATGATATGGTGCGCGTGTTCGATCCAATTAATTGTGCAGTAAGTAGAGTTATTTAATTTTAATTTTTGTGTATTTTTTTTAATTGGTATTTTTAGAAAATTCACAGTAATCATCATGTTATACCTGATTGGGTTACCGAAGAAATTTTTGAAAAAATCCATACCTTATTCAATATTTCTACAACATTTTGGATGAGTACTCCAGAAGTAAAAAAATTTCGTGGTAGTAAGTATTTTCAGCAGTTTTTTGTTTAACATTATTTTAAGCACGTTTCTTAGCCTTCATTTTAAAATAATCTAAAGTGTGAATGAAAAAAATAAACCGTTTCTTTTTATAAATCCATTTGCAAAAATATCAATAACGTTTGTTGTGCTTATTAAATTTCTAAGCATAAAATTTATTGTAATTGAAAATTATTTAAGACAAAATTGAGATGGAAGTAAATTATTATAAATTGCTCTTTTTTGAGGTTATCTAATTTGGGAAATTGTCGATCGAATGAAAGCAAAATCATCTGGAATGGAAAAACACTTGAAATTTTATGCATATTCTGCTGTACTGAGGTGATCATTGTTTAAGAATTTGTTTAATCAAAATGCATTTTGTAGCATGATCTTACTTTGATCGCTTTTCTCAATCATCTCGAGGTTTATTCAAAATCGATGTTTCCCACATATTGTAGCATCATTTTGATTGAACTTTTGGAGAAAGATGGGCAATATTTTGTTCAAGTGAGCTTTTAAACATTGTTTTGCAAATTCGCAAACAACATAATCATTTCATAATTGTTGTAATGATATGGTTTGTAAATGCAACCCTTCTATCGATTAACTAACTAAAATTTATTTCGTTTTTTAAACTTTCCAAACTTCTTAAAATAATTTCTTCTTATTTTTAGTTATTTTACAAAAATGGCAGCACCAAGTTAGAGCCGCTGGAGTTGAATTTCTGCAAATCACCATGTTCTTTGTTCGATTTTGAGCAGAAATTTTCTGGCATTTATATTTCTGATTGGAAGGATGCTTGCAAACTGTAATTCGCCCAAATCATAACCCCAATTGTATATATTTAACGAAGTTTATGCAAATTTTGTAATGTATTTGCATAGTTTCACGTTGTTGTGCTTTATAAAGTTGAAGTTTATATAAAAGCCTGAGATTAAATATAATATGTATAATTTTTATAAGTCAATGATACGTCATGCAGAGATTATACGCTATATTGAAATTTGTTGATTAAAGTTATGAAAGTTAACTTCAAGTGAATCTATTCTTACTTGAAAATCAATTAATACAGTATACAGTATTCTGTAAAAAATTTACTTGGTTAAACGGATTTCTGTTTTTTTAACAAATTTTCCTTTTTTGCTAGCATTAATGTGAACGTTGCGATGATCTTTTTGTTATAAAGAAATATATCATGTAAGTTTTTGCAGTGTTTTTTTTTTGACTGCTTTTATTTGGTTTTATTTTCTTGTTTTTTTTTACTAATAATAGGATATCTAGATCAAATTTCTGGTGGTTGTAATTTTCACAACTAAAAAATACTTTATTTTTATTTGATCGAGAAGATTTCAATGTTTGTAGTAGTTTGTTTTTATGAAAATTTGAAAATTTCGTCACATTTGCAAAAAGCTGATTTGGTTATTGTGTTGTTTGATTTGATGGTTTGCCTATTTCTTCATAATTATGCATAACTGTATATATATTTTCTGATGAAATTTAGATTCTTTTTTCATATTTTTTAAAATCTTTTAATAACTGATTGGTCATTCAATGTTTCTCGTTCTGAATTGAAGTTGATGATAATTTACGTCGAATGAAGCGGTGATTGTGGTCGTTGTGCGGGTATTTTAGTATTGTAATTTATATATTTCAGTGAGAATTGAAAAAACGATGAGCAGTGTTGGGAAGAGTTTTCAAGTAGAGATGGAAAATTTTGAAAAAGAGATCGCCGCGCAAAATGCTCGCTCACAGGCGATTGGAAGTGGAAGTGGGAGTGGTCGTGTGCAGGCAAATTTGCAATTTTTGCCCCATTCGTTGCAGCGTCCGTTTTCAAATGCACAAACGCCGGCCCAATCCAAGTCGACCATGTTCAATCCAACGCCGGCGGTGAATCAGTATTATCATCAGTCGGCGGCGGCGGTGATTGAAGCAGCTCCTTCACGTTACACGGATGTTCTCAACCGTGCAGGCGAAGCGGATGCGGCAAAATTTACTTCACAAGTTCTACCGCAGGATGTGAATTTGGTGAAATCAAGACGTACCGAATTCAGACCAACCACTTCAACTGCTACACTTGCGACGACGTTCAATTCATCATCCAAGTCGAAAGCCAAAAAGCCTGCTCGTAATTTACGCACCGCCGGCGGCTGTGTCTGGGAAGATCTGAGCTTGAACGAATGGGATCCGGACGATTTCAGATTGTTCTGCGGTGATTTGGGCAACGAAGTGAGCGATGAATTGTTGTCGAAAGCGTTTCGAAAATATCCGAGCTTTCTGAAGGCCAAAGTTGTACGCGACAAGCGTTCGAACAAAACCAAAGGCTACGGTTTTGTCTCTTTCAAAGATCCGCAAGATTTTATCCGAGCTCTACGCGAAATGGACGGAAAGTACGTTGGAAACAGACCAATTAAGCTGCGCAAAAGTTCATGGAAAGATCGAAACTTGGACGCGGTGAGAAAGAAATGCAAAGAAAAACAGAAACTTGGACTGCGTTATTGATCCTCCAACTCGGTCTAAACAATTAGCAATTGTAAAATGAATGTAAATTTTCAGAAAAACAACAATTCATCTGCTATATCCATGCTTATACTTTTGAATAGAATTCAATGACGCAGTATTATTTATTGTTTGGACTGTTTTGGAAAACGACATTCATTGAAAATTCATCTTTTTCATTGAAAAACTTTGCTTTTTCATTATTGTTTGCAATTTATGCATCGTCAAATCTTTATGGGCAGTGCAGTGATTTCTAAGTAAAACAATTGAAACATGCTTTGAATTGGATAACGAACGTTTGCCCTGTTCGCAGTGTGATTTTTTACATTCATTCAGTGAGAGAAAATTTCGGTAAAAAAATGTAATTGAATTTATTTAACAAAGTAAAAGCATTTGCAGGTATTGGTTGTTATCAAGTCAACTTGTTTACGTCATCGATAACTTACATTTTTCATCCAACAAAGAGAAAATTTATGTTGACAAACATTTTAGCTGTCTTAATGAAAATTTATATTCACTGAAAACAGCTTTTAAAATAAATATCAATTATATTTATTTTTCTTTTTGAAATCAATTTTACATCGTGTACTATTCAAAAACAAATTCCGTCACTTGATTATACTAATTCTAATTACTTGAAAACAGCTACAGTAGTAAAAAGTTACAGTACAAAAGAGGATTGTTTACATAAATAATATAGTCATATTTACGACTTTTGTGCATGTTCTGTTTTTGTTTTTTTTGTTTTTAAACCATTTTAGCATTAATAATTTTTTAATTAATGAACTTTCAAAGTGTATTTTTTCAAATGGCAAACAATCTTGTTCAGCGAAATGGTTTTGAAATTTGGGTTGTTAACAAATGTTTACAAATTTCTTACAGTGAATGATCTGAACAAATAATTGCGGGTTGTTGGTTTTGATAAGAAATGAATGTAATGTTTAGTTGTTGCTGCTTTTTCCACATAATTGTTCAATTGAAAATGATTTTACTGATCAATTGCGTAAGATGTGTGACGTATTTCCTGTTATATTTTTAATCAGTCGTAGATTAATTTTTTTTGAAAAACAAATTTTACCGAATACTGTTGTATTTGTGTCATATTATTCTTCTTATTGGTAAATCATCCATTCTAATGTTAGGGATAAGCTTGGCTAATTCTGTGGAGTTTGGAATGAAATTTCACTGGGTACCATTTATTGGCTTGGTGATCATTTTGATGTTGAATAGCATTTGCTCAGGAACTGTCGTGCACCAAAGTCCCGGTGAACTTCGCCTACTTCAAGTGGTAAATTGGGCAATTTTATTGCATTTGAAGTTTCATCCAGTGCATCAGTTTGATGTATTTCAGATTTGGCGACACGGTGATCGAACTCCTGCTATGAATTTTCCTCTGAATCCAGACCAAGTATGGTCAGAAGGAACTGGAGAGTTGACAAAGGTTTTGTTTTTTTGTTTTCAAATTATTAATTTCAATTTTAATGATGAATTCTTTATTCTAGTTGGGAATTTTACAACAGTATCAACTTGGTCGATTTTTGCGCCATCGTTATGAAAATTTTTTGCCGAAAAATTATTCTTCACATGAAGTACGTTGTTGTTGTGTTTAAAATAGATGAATTCACTATTCGAATATTAAAATTATAACTTGGGATTTTTTTTAAAAAAAATATGAATTGAAGGTTTTCATTCGATCAACCGATGTCAATCGTACTTTGATGAGTGCTTTGGCAAATTTGGCTGCACTGTTTGAACCAAATTCAGACGATATGTGGAATAAAAATTTATCTTGGCAGCCGATTCCTGTCCACACAGTACCTCGTGATTTGGATAATGTAAGTTGGGGTTGTTGTGCATTCGATTTGTGTTTTTTTTCATTGTTAATTATTTATTAATGATTATTTAGGTATTGAATTTGGAAGCTAAATGTCCTGCAGCTGAGAAGCTGCAAATGGAAGTATGGCATTCCAGTGAGGCAATGTCGATTGTAAAAGCTAATGAAGCGCTTTTTGAACTGTTGCGTTTAAACACCGGTTTACCGATGAATACTTTGGAAGAAATATCCACCGTTTATGATCCACTGCATTGCGCAGTAGGAAGTGTTTTTTTTGGTTTTTTTTCAATTTTGATTATCTTAAAACCAATGCAGCAAGCATGTTAAGAAAATTCACGAAGACAAGCATTCAATTCCACACTGGGTAACAGATGAGGTCTACGAGAACATCACCAGATTGTTCAACATTTCAACCACATTTTGGTGCAGCTCTGAAAAAGTGAAAAAATTTCGTGGAAGTGAGTTATTGCAAAATTTGATCATTTTGGATTTGTTTATTTATTTATTTATTGGTTAAGACCTCTACCTTACTGTATGTATATTTATAGATCATTAGGTATTTATTGAGTTGTAAATTTTGCATATTGATTGTTGATGAGTGAGCATTTCAAATTATGTATATGGTAGTTTGATCGATATTGTATTTTTTTATTTTTTTTAGGTTATCTTGTTGTTGATATTATCGAAAGAATGAAAAGGAAAGCTGGATATGCTGATGAAAATTTGAAATTTTATGCATATTCTGCGGTATTGAGTAGAACAAATTTCGAAGAAATTTTCTTGTTGCTGTTGAGCGTGAATTGAATGAAAAGTTGTTTGTTTCAGCATGACGAAACATTGATCGGTTTTCTTGAACACATGCGTGTCTACGATGCGACAATGGTTCCAACTTATGCGAGCATCATTTTAATCGAACTTTTGGAATTGCGTGGAAAACATTATGTCCAAGTATGTATATATATATATATATATATTATATTATTAGTTGTTTTTTTTTCTTTTTTGATTTTTGTAATTATGTAAAAATATATCATTGAGGAGTGATGTGCCGGTTAGTTTTTCTTTTGTATTGACTGTACATAAAAAATATTCCTAAGAAAATTGGTAATTGGTTATTTTTAATATGTAGATGTATTTTAAAAATGGTAACAATTCTGCGGTGCCATTGCAATTGGAATTTTGTCCACATCCATGCAGTTTGGAGAAGTTTGAAAAGAATTTCAAAGACATCACTCCTTTGGATTGGTTTTCAGCATGCGGTTTGCAAAGCATGGAAACGATAGCGTGGAAAAGTAGTTTGCAGATTTTGTTGTTCATTGAAGTTGAATTCAATTATTATTATTTTTTTTAGAATATGCTTCACTCTTTTTTATTTTGTTCATTCTGTTTGTAAGCATGTTCTTGGCGCAGATGGCTTTCATCATTAGTCAACGACGTTCAGGTAAATACAATAAATAATATGTTTGTTTTGTTTCTTGATGAATTAATTTTTTCCCCTTCTTATCAACAGTTTGTCAGTTTGTTTGTTTTTGTTTCTTTCAATAGCGGCAGCAGTAGTAGTAAATTTGTTATTATAGCCAAGTATGTGCAGTTGCCGTGCGACGCAGTAGATTCTTGAAAAACAAAAGCCGGTGAATAATTAACACATTTTCTTTTTTGCTCGTTATGCTGGGAACAAGTTTAATGTTAATTTTCAATGCTGTGTCGTTGTTGATCAAATAATTCAGGTATGTGCAAACGAACGATTGATTCAGCAGCGTTTATTCAAGTTGTGATATAAATTTTCTAATTGTCTACATATTGTCTGTACAATTGCACTGTTGTTTAATCATCATGTCATGTTTAATCATTTTTTTAAATAGCATATTCAGTTCTTTGTTGTTTCTTTATTTGTTGATGTAGTTGGAGATAATTTTTAGCAAGATAAGATTAGTTCAGCTTGTTTTGTATTTTTTGTTAGCTTTTTGAAATAAACCATATCTGTATTATTTATTTGTTTTAAGAAGAAAGACATTTCGTATTTCAAATTATTATAATTCACTTTTTGTTTTAGAGATTCTATTTGATAGTAAATACGGTCAGTCTTAAAATTTGCGGTTGTGCGTTCCAGAGGAAATCGCGAATTTCCAATTTTTGCGAATACATGCCACTTCTGTTCATTCGGTTCGCTGTTGCATACGCAGATCGCCTGTAAATAGCATGGGATGTTACGGAACGTTTATTGATTTGCAAGCTAAGTATTTATCATGTATTTATTTTTTAGCATACAACAATTTACAATTAATATACATATAATAGTCCACAATTCAATTCTTAACAATATAACAGTCTAAATGGGGGGGGGGGGGTGCGTTCCTGCATGCATGCTTGCCAGAAGTGGATGGACTGTCCGGCACATGTTTTCTGAAAAACATCGTTATCAGAAGTTGTTTCATCCTTTTTTTCACTTCATCAGGAATTCGATGTTATGGTTCATCCTATTAATCACGCGAACCATATTTGAATCCGCTTCAAAAACTTCATCTGCTACCTGCTTCAGTGCATGCAGAATTTTCACAAGTTTTTCGAAAAACTTGTGAAATTTCGAGTTTTAACTGAAATTTGATTCTGCTTTTTATATCATTGCTTGATAAGTATTATTTTATGATTTTATGCTTACATTCTTGATTGACAAGTGTAGTTTGATTTCATTGACGTTCAGCAGCAGCTAGCTGTACGATATATATGAATAATGGACGAAGAACGAAAAGTCAGTTGGTCTGTTAGACAGTTGTCTGTCATTCAGCAAACCAACCGCTTACTTACAGTAGCCCTTTTTGAATTCATTTTTGTTTATTTTTCTTATGAGTAGTGATTAATTAGCCTCTGAGTTGGGTAAGTCTTTATTATTACTGTTATAGAGTGGAACCTGATCAGTGAAAACCTTACACTCATCCTCCAGATCTACACTGTATAGAATACAGTAGAATCTAAAAATAAGATTTAGAAATTTCCGGGTTTTGTTTTTATTTAAGATAAACAATTAAATTCATCTTCCACATTTATATTAACTGTTTTTCGGGAAGAGGCCAAATTTCGGAAAGGTAAATGGTCATCGAAATGCTGGAAAATAAACTACATTTACTCTGACTGTTTTAAAATCAGTTACCACATCAAAAATCCGCGAGTTTTAAGCCCTCGAATTTCAAGGGCCGACTGTACATTTTATTTTATTTGTTTTTTTTCTGTGAACAAAGCGAACACTTTCAGAAAAATGAAAATCATTTTTCAAACGTAATAAAAGCAAATAAACGTTTTTTTTTCGTTTGTATGTATGTTTGACTTATTTTGTAATTTGCATTCAATGTTTAATTTTTATTGGTGAATAGAAATAAATCGTGATAATTGTTTGAAGATGTTTTTCGATCGCATTGGACAATGACTGGATTTGTGAGAAATAGAATTTGATCAGCTTTCTCTTTTCCAGTCCAACTTGGGCTTGTCGAATGGTCAGTATAGCGAAGCTTCGGTCCACGAACAATGCGCACAGTTTGTAAAACTGCTACTTTTGGTCGTTGGTCAAATTTGATTGTTCAATTTCTTTATGACCATTCTTCTAATGCTGCTTTTTGTTTTGATATGATTCTGCGAGTCAGCGAATGATAATAATAAAATGTTGTTTGCGCTTTTGGTTTATGCTGTTCGTATGTTAATCACATTATACATATCTATCTATCTTTCTATTTTCTTTTATAAATTATCTTTTCAACGTTCAATTACATAATTTTTTCTATTCGTTTTCAATAGATTTCTTTGTCAGGATGTCTGCACGGATGGATAGAGTTGCTATATTGGTAAGTGATGGTATATTTACAATTAAAAGGATTTTTCTTTTGATCCCAACGGTACTTGATACAGTAGTGTAAATAGAATTGAAGTTGTTTTATTTCTTTTTCTTTCTAAATATTGATTTTCAATATTTTTTATAGATGATCAATTTGATGAATTGGTAAGAGGAATTGTTTGCTTGTCGGTTTGGGATGTCGAGCGCAGTTCCGCTGACTGTGTTCAGTGTGGTGTGGTTGATGTTGTTGCTGTTGGACCGTCTGTTCCGTCGGGTTCGTTTGAAAAGCTACTGCAGGCTTGCAAGCCGCTTGCAGTTGAGGGTCGGCTTGTTCAATTTGAAATTTTTCGTCAGCAAATCCGAATTGGCCGGCGTCAAGCGACTCTTATCCAACAGTTCGTGGTGGAAATTCACGCTCGACGTTTGGTTTTCAACTGGCGTCGTGGTGGCGTTGTTTTCGGCTTTGCTGATGGTTCGACTGTTGCTTGCACAGTTGGCCGGCTTGTTCGCGTTGTCGTCGTCGACGCCCTCTTCGACGTTGTCGTCGGCTGAGCAGAGTTTCTTCCAGTCGAACAGTGTCGACGCGAGGACGATGATGGTGCCGGTGATTCCAGGCTTGAATTTGCCTTGGACCAGGCTGCCGATGCTGGTTGTCGTCTTGCTCATCTGTGCCGTGGCCCATGAACTGGGCCACGCCCTGGCGGCCACCGGCGAAGGGGTGCCGGTGTTGGGCTTCGGCTTCTTCTTGTTCGGCTTTTATCCGGGCGCGTTCACTGAACTGACTGGTCGTCATTTGGACGGGCTCACCACTTGGCGCAAGTTGAAAGTTTTCAGCGCCGGCGTCTGGCACAACGTCGTCCTGGCGGCGCTCGGTTCCGTCTGCTCAGGCGCCGTGCTTCACCTGGCTCGCCGTCTGCACGGCCCGGAAATGGACGCCGGCGTCTGGGTGCACTCGTCCCCTTCTGCTTCTTCTTCTCCACTGTTGTTCGCCGCCGGTACGTTGATCCGGTCGGTGAACGGTTGCGAAGTGCTCAACCGAGCCGACTGGAGCCGTTGCCTGCTCCAAACCGTCTCTGAGCCGGACCAAGCCGACAACTACTACTACTGCCTTCCGCCCACGGAACCCCTGCGTCGACTGCTCCACTCCACCGACTACGATCGACGTCTGCCCCCCGACGACGGTCCCTGCTGCCAGCCGGCCCTGGCTCGCAGTCACTGGTGCTTCTACTGGCACCGTCACCGGGCCAGGACGACGTTCCACTGCTTGCCGATTAGAATTTTCGACGAACAAGGAGAATTCGACGGCACGCCCGTCGCCAACTCGGTCTGCTTGCTCGCGGTGCCGGCTGACCACGACCGCAAGCTTTTCCGCTTGGAAGCTCGCTCGAACGACAGCCGACCCAAGACGACGCTGTGGATCGGCAGCGCGGCCCAGTTGCACGCCGCCGTGCGCGTCGACGACCACGTCGACCAGCGTGGAGATGTGCCTCGGCTCGGCCCGTTGAGCGTCGACGATTTGCGCCAGTTCTTCGGCTGCGTGCGGTCGTTCTCGCTGACGCTGGCCCTGCTCAACGCCGTCCCCTGCTACGGTTTGGACGGTCAGTACATTTTGCGCGCTTTGACCGCTTGCCGTGCCGGTTGCTCGCCGCTCCGGCGCCTTCTCACCGAACTGGCCATTTGCCTCTTCACCGGACTCTTGCTCTTCTCCCTTCTCCTCTCCGCGTTCGCGTACTTTGTTTGAACCGTCACTTTGCACTACTCAATTGAAGAAAAAATAAAACATTACCTGCACAAAAAATCACTTTTCTCTTCTTTTTTATTCATATTTTTCAGATGCAATCGTCCACAACAGCAACGTCCGACTCGTCGATGGTGGATTCGAATCCAACGCCGGTGTTCTGCGTGAAAACCCGCCGACTGGACGACGACGGCCGACCCGGCGAGAAGTTGTTCGTCAATTTTTGCACGTCCACTTTGCTGCCCTGTGCGGAGATGATCACCGAAGCCGAGCTGGTCTCGATTCTCGAATCGGACAATCCGGGCAGTTACCGTGTGGCGATTAGCATCGGTCGCCGTGAGCCGGTGCTCGACTGCGGCGGTCGACCCGGCTCCGCCTTCACGGTCCTGTTCAACGACCACTTCCACCGCCGGCGAACCAGCACCAGCGACCTGTTCCGCACGTTTCTGATCTGCGTCGCGCTCGACGAGATTCAATCCAAGCATGGGGTGACGCTCGACCGCGAAAATTGGCTTCAACTCAAGCACCGCAAGCACGTCGGCCCGATCGTCGCACCCGACCACGGCGCTGTGCCGACGCCCTCTCCCAGCGCCAAGCCAGCGCCCGTCTACACCCCTGACCACGGAGAGTACTGCGGTCGACTGGGACGACCGTTGTCAGTCAGCTTGCCCAGGCCGTGGTTCCAAATTTGCAAAGATTCCACCGACCGACCGACTAAACTGTTGGCCAAGTTCCGTCTCACCGGCGTCAGGCGTGGCCGTCAGGTGCAGCTAGCGCTCAGCGACCGTCGCATTGTGCTGCTCGTACTCGGCAAGTACGCCTTCGATGAGATCCTGCCCTGCGCGTTTGATCCCGACCAAGCCGACGCCCAATTTGACACCGACAACCAAACTCTGACCCTGCAATTGCCTTTGAAAGCGGATCAGACCTAATTTCAATTCGTCCAATTGTTGTTTTCTTCTTGCTTCTTTTGTTTCGTTTGCTTTTATGGCCGACGGGGGTATCCTTCTTGGTGTTGATTCAGCTTTCCCATATTCTGACGTTTTCAAAATCTCAATGTTTCAATATAAATGAAAATCGTTTATAGCTGTTATTTCCCAGACACATTCAGCTTATCGATCATGTCTTCAGTTTTGGGTAGTACATTTTTGCCAACTATGACGTGCTGATTAACAGTCACTTACTTCAAAGTCCTTTGAAAGTCAAATGTCACTTGCCAGCACTTTTCACAAGGCATACGATATAGATGATGGGAGTCACGTTACCTATTCAGCTGTCCTCTTGTTCTAAAATGTCTTCATCCACCAAACACTATGCAAACGGTGTTGGTCTTCTTTTAACCTTCGGATAAGTAAAACTGCTGGCACAATTTTGATTCGGATGAGAAAAGAACCATTTTGGGATTTTCATTTGACTCAATTGTCAAGCTAAATGGTTCCTTCTTGTTTGATATGCTATTTGTGAATTAAATTTAGCAATTAAGAAATTAATTCGATCATTGGAAATTGCGTGGTTGATAATTTATGCATGGAGTTGTGTGATTATTCTGAATTCATCCGCGTCCCATTTTCCCCAAACTTCCCACCCCACCACCCTTTTTGTGATTGACTGTTCGTACGATGTGATAGGTTGGTCGGTAATTCGTTAATGACTTTTGCTATTTTATTACCTAATCATTATGATAAGTGACTGGGTGAATAACTTTTGCCATTTTATTAGCTATGAAGCTTTGGTCTATGATAGGGTGATTGTTGTTTATCTACGTTTTTCCAAACATGGGTGCATTTCCATTAAATTACCTTATATGGACCTGTATGATCACTTACCATTTTTAAGAAAAATGCTTCTAGTTATAATGTGGAACATATCAATTTGTCTCATGACAAACTATTTTTGCAATCTCATCATCGATGAAACAATTGAAAGCAGCAGCAGGACGTGATATGTCATGGGTTTTCATTGTTAGGCCTAGTTTTTTTTCAAACAGTGTTCACGCTGGCTCTTCTGCCTGCACTAGTTGGTTGCTTGCATATTCAGTGCCGTCTGATGTCAGTGATTCAGTAGGTCTGATTCAGCCACTCGTTTCACTACTAATTTTTAGTCGATACTTTTGAGCATTTATTATGCGACAGTTTGGACATGACCGGATTACCTTCTTTCTCGTGTTTCTGGCCTTGATGATCCACAGCATGCTTCAGATCGCTAATAGGGTTTGATTGACACCGGTATGCAGCTGTCTTATGCGTTGGTTTTTTATTCACAGTTTCACCACTTGCTGATGGGGTGATAGGATAATCAGGTGCTTGGACTCTGGTGCCAGTGTTGACTGCCGAAGCCGTCCGCTCACTCTCAGTGGGCTCTCTTCGTCCAGGAAATAGTCTGAACTCCTTAGCCGTTCAGCTGGGTTGACTGAGGCAACAAACTCTCTCATCTGCATTTGTCTGAACAATCGGACTTCTGCGGCCTATAGCTCAGCTAGTGATAAATTCACATCGACCTCTACGGATCAGTTCTGCCATCTCTGACTTTTCATCGTAACTCATCAAGAGATTATCTACATGTATGTTGGACAGGGCTCTCTGAATCACCTCATCGCATTCCTCTGGGTTTTGTTTCACGTGTGCATTGATAACATTTATTGTGAGCTATGGAGAACACGTCAACACAAAACACACGGGTCAGGAGATACACTCGCGCTGGTGTGTGCTGTGAGCAGTTGCTCCACAGAAAGCGACATGCATCACGGTCTTCAACTTGGAGTCTGACCTGCAGGTACATTTTTTCTATGAGTTTGCTATTGTCTGGAACAGCGCAACACCCACCACATCAGCTTGCAAATTTAGACCCATCTCAAGGCATTTATTGAGTAAAACACCACACTGTTTTGCTGATCCGTCAAACACCAGCACGCGTTTTACTTCATTATCAACCGTCTTGTACACCGCGGGGTGTGGTAGATACCAAATTTTGCCAGTCCGTTCCTTCTGGCCGCTTACCTCTCCTGCTCATCCGGTTCAGAGATATTCTTCGATCACAGCGGCGTACTCAAGTCTTTTCTGATGCTCCTTTCACGAATTGTAATCTGTGCTCAGCTGGCGAGCAATTGTCAGGTAACTGAATCTCACGGGGCTTTCACAACAGTCCCACTGAGTACCGTAAATTGTTGTATGCTAACATGCGGTGAAACACCTACTAAGTCTTGCGTCAAATTCTCTTCTTGCTGTTTAACTCAAATGGAGTCAAGCTCCCAGAAGTTCTTTTACTTTCGTTCTGTTTCGTCTTCAATATGGGCACAATTGACTTGGTACTTTGCAACTGGCAATTGAGTCACCGCGCTGAAAACAACTCATCCTAGTGTTGTCTCGATTGCTACCGGATTGTTGTGGTCACCCCGTAAAATCTTCTCACCTAGAAAACAACCGTAAAAGTCGTAACCTATCGAAGCATGGATTAGGCGTTCCAAATCCAGTTCTTCCGATAGTTGTTGTTGTTGTCATTGTTTGCTTCATTCATCCATCAGACTTGACAGTTGGCTAGGAACACGTGTCGGTGATATGTGAGTTGGTGCCGTGATGCTGAATCAGTCACACACATGGCATTTGACAGGAGAATAATAGAAATGGACTTACGACCAGCAGAGACCGTGGTGTTGAATTTCCTGAGCCCTATAAATGCGAGCAAAACAGAGAGGAAGATAAAATTGTTGATCAGCCTGCTGCAGAGTTACGACGAATCTCCCACGGTTTGTAACTGAACTTGTTGCTTGTTCAAATTTGTTATCCGGATATAAAGTAAACTTCTGGGTGTGATGTCAGAAAAGTGGATAATCTGTCTGATAGATTTGGAATGTGGCGCCAAGAGTTTTAATTTATCCACAAATTGCGCCAATGCTCACTCTAAAGACTGCGATGTCGAATGTCCACTGAAATAAAAAACATTTTAATCGTGTCTTTCAGCTTGGCCCCGTAGAATTTTTTTATTCTTGCATCATCAAATGGGTTTTAGAGAATTTTATGAAAAGCGTCTATTTCTATTTCTATTTGTAACAATTGAAAAAAAAACCGTTCGAAGAAATGTCAACTAGCAGTGATTGCCGCGACTACAGATCTCAAGGCCTGGACCACATAGCCATTTGCCACATGGTTTGCGAAGCTCACGTGAACATTTCCTGCAGTCAAGTACGCAAGGCTGATGCGCAGTTTGCAAAAAAAAACTGCAAAAATCTGTGTTTCCAGTTTAGTGTGGCAAGCAGCTTCATCAGATGTTTCCCAATGTATCATCAGTAGCTCCATATCATAAGAGTACCGTGTAACTGTTGTTTCCAATATGTTTACTATTCAAGAGTGATGAATTGTAGAAATAAATACCGTCATGACACCGCAGCTCTCAATGTTCCCAAATGGCACCTGTGGCCCGATGGCCGTTGTTTCAATATTATGCAATTGCTTATTGCCGATTATCAATATCGGGCAAACGCTTCTGCCTGTTATCAATAATAGGCAATTTTCAACATTAACCCTTGATTGATGGCGTGCATGAACCGACCGTTAGTGGTGGCATGTGGGCCGTCGGACTCCAATTCGTTATTTCACATTTATTGATGTTGGAACCGAATTTGTTCCGCTTTTTGCAGTCATATTATATACGTTGTTATTTTTGTTTACATTGCGCATTTGCTCTGGCAGACAAAACTTCTCATATAATTTAGGTTACAACCTTTATCTGTTTTATATCTTTAGTCAATTCATTGATTCGGTGTTTAACTGTTGAATCAAAAAAAGAAATATTTTGAAACGGTTTTGCCATGCCATCCCCAAGCAGAATCTTTACTGCATTTGCAGTGTAGGGCTTAACAATAATTTCTTTAAGAGTATGTGGTTTCTTATTCTTGGCAATCAACATAGCTATTTCGTACGATGCTTTGACAGCCTTTGCAGTCTCCTGATGATACTTGCCTTTTTTGTCAAGTCTGATTTGAGAAAGGGCATCCCTTTTTGCGCAAAAAGAATCCACAGGTTGTTTTGAAAATTCAGGATGGCGGTGATGCAAATACCGCTGCAGTCGCGTCAGCTGTAAAGCATTATTACTGAGTGTATTAAGGCATACAACGCACCGAGACAGTTTAACACCATTTTTTTAATAGCTGCGAAGCAATATTTGATGCACTCTGCATCATACTTTCGTTTTTTCGACGCCATTGTACGCTGATAATTTGCTTATGTGAAATAATAACAAACAGTATATGCAACGCAAGATCAACAAGACTGCTATGCCCACGGTTATGAGTAGCCACGCTTTAAAGCCATTATGATAGCGGGAGATTTATTTATTCATAACGATAAAATACTTAGAAACTTAGGAGAGAAAAAAACTAGCCTGAACTGATGCAATTTCAGACAATCTGAGATTAACTGATATTACAAATTCTTGAAAATTGAAACAGAAAAAATATGCACACGTGAAACAAAAGTTGGTGTTGCCACAAATTATAAAATGTGCACAGCTAACGTTGTTAAGCTGAAACCAAGATGACCAGAAAGAAAAGTTGGTAAAAATGTAGCCTGAGGTAGACCAAACTGAATTTCTAGCACCTATGCAGTACTAAAAATTCTTACTTCTCACGCCCCCCTGGAACCTTCTTACGTCCCCCTGGTTGAGAAACATTATTTTAGACAATTATCGATTATCGATGTTCCTAAATCTTGCTCAGAAGTGGACATTGAATCGTGATAAAGTTGAACGTGTAGTGGGTACAGTAAACGCAGGTGCCTTACTTGATAATCTTACGTGATAATATAACATTATTTTATAATTGTATCTTAAATCTTGGCTGCGTTCTGTCTAATAAAGCTCGACTTTGTGAGTTATTCATTAAAATTTATTAGACAGTTCGTTATCATGAATAAGAAAGACACTTTCTTTGATCAAACTTGCTATCGATCCCATTGCCCCAGACGCAGAAAAGAAATGGAAGTTCTGGCTACTTCAATTCCAAGATTTTGTTCAACTGACCGTGGAACCTGGGATCGACCTAGTGAAAATCTTACGTCTCTACCTAACCGGATCTACTTTTGAATACGTGCAAGACTGCAAGACTTATGACGAAGCGATAGCGAAACTGAACGAAGTTTATGTTAAACCAAAAAACGTGATTTTTGCCAGATATGAATTTATTTCCAGGAAGCAACGAGACGGTGAATCGCTGGAAGAGTTTCTACATGCACTCCAACGACTGAGTAAGAACTGCGAGTATAAAAATGTTACCGCTGAACAATATCGCGAAGAGATGATTCGAGACGCTTTCATAAACAGTATGAGCTCTAACGAAATCCGCACGCGACTTTTGGAACATAGCGTGATAAGTCTACAAGAAACTGTCAACAAGGCCATGACATTAAACTCTGCCAAAGAAAATGCGAAGCTGTATACCAATTCCGACCCGATTATTCACTTAGTGAGCGCTGCAGACCCTGGGATTGAAATGACTAATACGTCAGCTGCGATTAAACAAGAATACTACTTTTGCGGGAAACGGCGACATCCGCGTGCTAATTGCCCTGCGAGAAACACCACGTGTAATAACTGTGGGAAAGTAGGTCATTTCGCGAAAGTATGCAGAAGCGCCTCCAAACGAACCGTTTCTGTTTCGGTTACATCGTTAATCAGCTTTTCCTCTTCGTCAACGGCTACTGAATTGAAAAATGTCATAGTAGAAGCTAAAATCAACGAGATCAACATTACAGCTCTGATCGACATTGGCAGCTCTCTAAGCTTTATCGATGAGTAATTATGTAAAACCTTGGAGATGAAACTACTGCCGACTGATGGAAAGGTTCTTACGGCCTCGACATCATTCCAGTCAAGACTCACAGGCTGTGCCATTGAATTACACGGCTTTCATTATTCAAATTCTAAACTGCACGTTTTACCGAATGTCTGTACTGATGTCATTATCGGACAAGACATACTACAACTACATTCTAGCATGACTGTCTCTTTTTGCGGACCAAAAGCTCCCTTAACTATCTGCGGTCTAGCGTTAGCCAAAATCCCAGCCCTTTCCCTATTCGCGAATCTCTCCATAAACTGCAAACCGGTAGCGGTGAAATAAAGAAGATATTCTGTTACGGAAGCAAAGTTCATCAACAACGAAGTAAGACGACTCTTAGCAGAGAATATCATTGAAGAAAGCTGCTCTCCATGAAGAGCGCAGACCCTCGTAGTGACTACTGATAATCACAAGAAGCGCACGATGATCGACTATTCTCAAACTGTCAGCCACTTTACACTATTTGATGCGTACCCTCTACCCAAAATTAGTGATATGGTACAAGCTATATCGAAATACCGTTTCTACAGTACCGTTGATCTAAAGAGTGCGTATTACCAATTTTCCATCAACGCTAGAGACAAACCATTCGAAGCTTTGCTTTGAAGCTGACGGAAGACTTTACCAGTTCAAACCATTTGGACTTTACCATTTGGAGTTACGAACGGTGTTGCATGTTTCCTAAGAGTCATGGATAACATCCTTAGAGTAGAAGAATTAAAAGATGGTTTTGTCTTCGTTGATAATGTTACAATCTGTGGCATGAATCAAGAAGAGCACGGCAAAAACCTGAATAGAATTAGAGAGGTCGCTGAGAAATACAATCTGACGCTTAATAAGGACAAATGTGAGTTCACAATGACCCAGGTAAAACTACTTGGATACATCATCGAACAGGGAACGTTAAAACCTGACCCAGGGAGATTCAAACCACTTCGACAGTTCAACTTCAAGAAATACAGCATCACTTCGAAGAGTGCTCAGGATGTTCGCTGCTTATTCCCAATGGATACCTAGATTCTCAGAGAAAATACATGCTTTGGCTAGATGCACAACGTTTCCCTTGCCTCAGCCAGCTGTATACGCTTTTAAAGCAATGACAAATGATATAGTGAACTCTGTAGTGACTGCCATCGATGATGAACTCCCATTCACGGTAGAGACAGACGCTTCTGATCACGCCATAGCCGCGACCCTCAGTCAGCTTGGAAAGCCCGTATCATTCTTTTCTAGAATGTTATCTCATGGTGAACAAAGACACTCTTCTGTAGAAAAGGAAGCGTATGGAATCGTAAAAGTAATCCGGAAATGGCAGCATTACTTGCTGCGGCACCATTTCCATCTAATTACTGATCAGCGATCTGTTGCCATCATGTTTAACAATAAGCAAGCCGGTAAAGCGAAGAACGACAAAATAATGAGATGGAGACTGGAACTATCTCCTTACAATAAATCCTTACAATAAAGGCCTAAACATAAAGGCAAACGCCCCATCTCGAATCTGTGGTAGCATACAAGTAGAGAACCTCACAATACAAACCCTACATCTACAAACAAACCAGACATACTTCTGGTTATCAATACAAACAATCTGTGTGATCCCGGAGTAACCCGTTTGGCCCACTACGTGAGAAGCAAAAATTTGCCTTCCACAATGGAAGAAATCCAAAAGATGGTCAACTCTTGCTGAGTTTGCGCTGAACTGAAACCTTGATTTTTGAAAGGAAATTCAGGAAAGCTAAACAAAGCAACTGTCCCCTTCAAACGGTTAAAAACGGTTAAAACGATTTTAAAGGTCCACTACTATCTACATCAAGTAATCGATATATATTAACCGTAGTCGACGAGTATTTCTGATTCCCGTTTGCATTTCCGTGCCCAGACATTTCTACCCAAGCAGTCAGCAAATGCCTAACCCAGGTTTTCTACCTTTTTGGATCGCGATCGCAGATCCTCATTCATGTCAAACCACTTGAAAACATACTTACATTCACTTGGCGTGGTCAACAGCCGCACGACTGCGCACAATCTTCAAGGTAATGGACAGGCAGGAAGATACAATGGAATTATAAGGAAGGCGGTCTCTTTAGCGCTAAGATCCCACAATCTACGGATTGAACAATGGGAAGAAGTAATACGCTTAGCGTTGCACTTGTTGCGCAGGTTGCTGTCGACAGCAACTAACGCTACTCCTCATGAGCGTCTATTCGGTTCTTCGAGTCGAACACCTACGGATACATCCCTCCCTACTTGGTTAACAACACCCGGAATGGTACTAATGAGACGGCTGAGCCAAACAAACAATCGCAACCTCCTAGTAGAAGAATTGGAACTGCTGGAAGTTAACCCTAAATATGCCCACGTCAGATTAACAGATTGAAGAGAAACCACTGTATCCCTGAAGCATCTCGCTCCTGCTGGAGGAAAGTGCGTTGCTGAAGATGGCAACCCAGATGAAACACAAGTGGGAACTGGAGCTCCTTGCGAAGAAGGTGAAAAAGGAGAAAAACTGGACGCTAACTACCTTACACCAGAAAATTCAGAAAGCAAAGAGGACACAGCGACAAGAGATGAACCTCATCAAACACCACCACGACGCTCCACAAGAATAAGACGAGCACCACAGCGCCTGCAGAACTACGTCCAATACCAGACGAGGGGTGAATGTAGTGGGTACACTAAACCCAGTTGCCTTACTTGATAATCTTACGTAATAGTATGACATTATCTTATGATTGTACCTCATGTATTGGCTGTGTTTTGTCTAATAAAACTCGGCTTTTTAGTTTATCATTGCAGAGCGATCAAACAATTCAGTTAAAAACCATAAGAGACGGTTCACTTTTAAGATGACAAACAGGTCCGTGCCAGAATCAGAATAAACGGCATATCTATGGACAATATGTAAGGTCTCTGTTAGAAAAAATTTTCTTTTTTTACTATTCCTTGTTCTCTTTATGTCTGATAATTCTGAATTGCGTCTTGTAAGCAATCATTGGGGTAAAATATTCCTTGTTTTTGAATGAAAGGCATATAAACGGAAACACATTGATTTTCCAAAGAACATACCCAATGTGCAATATGTGTCCATTGTTATTAAGGATTAGTATAAATTATGATAAAATAACATCGACTGCAGAGAGCAATGTGTACAAATTTAGAAGTTACGGATGCTATTAGTAAGAAATATCACGTGGAAAGCTGCCCGGTGGATTCACCATTTTTCTCAGTTTCATTAAAATAATCACAATTAATTTAATAGCAGCAGTGGAAAGAAATTGGCCGGCTTAAAACGTGCTATGGTATGGTATGGACACCGAACCTGAACATCCACAGTAGGAGGTTAGAAAATTATTGATCGATTGATTGAACTCTTAGTAGCGGGTGTGTGTGTGTTTACGTATTCGCTTGATAGTGGCTAATAAACGTTTATTGTTTTTGTTCTTGTTGTGCATCAGCTTACGGAATAGCCACGGACGCGGGGCTATAACAACTGGCGACGAGGTTACAAATTTACGAGTGAGCTTGTGAAAAGTGAACGCACGGAGAATCGTCAAAAAGCAGTATTGAACTGATCACAAGAGCAATTGGCAGAGATGGACGAACAAAAGACGGTGTTGTCCGCTCAGCAGAGCACAGAGTCGGCTCAAATGATGGGAACTGCCAGATTTCCCATCGGTGCACATCGTCCCTTCAATCCGAAAGAAGGAACTTGGGACACGTGGATACTGCAATTTCGCAGTTATCTTGAGATAAACTTCATCAACGACTCGAATTTGATGCGAAGTTGTTTCTCAGCGTCGTTAACACCTAATGCTTTTGAGGAGTTACGACGATCGTGTCTTCGAACGACACCGTATGATTTCACGTGTGATGAATGTGTGGCGAAGATGAAGGAGCTGTACGGACGACGAGTAATTTTGATGCGTGAAAGAGCGAACTTCTTCCGCATCACGCAGTCAGATCATCAAACCCCGAAGCAGTTTGCTAATTGTTTATGCGAGGCCGCAGGCCACTGCAACTTCGAGTCGTTCAACACGGAAGCAGCATTAGTGCTACAATTCATCAATGGCATGAAAAATGAAGAAATAAAGCTAAGGTTATTAGCCAAGGAAAACATCAAGCTAGATGAAGCACTGAGCTTTCTAGAGATGTACGAAGAAATTCATGGTTGCAGTAGTAGAGTTACTATGCAAGAGTGTCACGCAGTTAAAGAAACGAAGGGCTTAAAGTCCAGAGGCGTTTCAAATGTATATCACTGCTGTGGAGAAGCAGGACATTTTGCAAAGAAATGCAAGTTCCAACGCTCTAAGTGCTTCAAATGTGGGAAGCAAGGCCATCTGGCAAAAGTGTGTAAGCACCCTCAGAAATTAGGAAAGTCTCAGAAACAGCGACCCCAGAACAGCTGGAAAGACCACAAGTTATATGCGGATGGTATCTATGCCGTTAAGGAACGCGCACACAATTTTGAAGTCACCGTTAAAATCAACGGTAAGTCAACTCGAATGGAGCTGGACACTGGAGCCGCAGTTACCATCGTGACGCCGGAATGCTGGAAGAGCATAGGCAGCCCGAAACTAAAAAGGGCAACAGTGGTGTTGCGTAGTTTCATGGGGCACGAGGTGAACCTGAAAGGGGAGACGATGGTGACAGTAGAATGTGACACAGGTACGAGAAAGCTAGTGCTGCGAGTGGCCAAAAAGGGAGCGACCAATGTGATGGGTCAGGATAGGATCAACGCATTCGGAGCAAGTGAAACTCTTCGCTCTCTCCTTACAAATAAGAAGGAAGTGAATGCAGTTCAGTTGCGTACGCAAAATGGCGTGTGCGCTGAATTTCCAGAAGTGTTCGAAGATGGACTTGGGCATTGTACAAAGGTAAAGGCACACGTTGAGCTGAAGGATGGAGTTGTGCCAGTATTTCGAAAACCTTTTCCATTGGCATTCGCAATGCATGATGCAGTGGAAGAAGAGTTAGAGCGATATGTTGACATGGGTGTGCTGACCCCAATTGATAGATCAGCTTGGGCTGCATCCATCGTCACTGTAAAAGACCGAATGGTAAGATTCGAATATGCGCCGATTACTCCAAAGGACTAAATGATCGACTCATGGTTGACTCATACCCAATTCCGAGGCCTGAAGATCTCTACCAGGCATTGAGAGGTGGGAAAACATTTACCAAATTGGACTTATCGGAAGCGTATTTACAAGTTGAGCTGGATGAGGAATCCAAGAAGATTCTGGTTATCAATACACACAAAGGATTGTATCACTACAACAGACTGCCATTCAGTGTGGCTTCGGCACCTGCGATTTTCCAAAAGGTAATGGATACAATGTTAGCAGGAATTCCTAATGTTGCAGCGTACTCGGACGATATCATCTTAACAGGGGCAACCGATGATGAGCACCGGAGGACGCTGAAGTTAGTTCTGGGCCGATTGAAGGAATTTGGATTGCGGATTCACAAGGAGAAGTGTACCTTCTTCCAAAGAGAAGTCGAGTATCTGGGTCACATTCTCAGTTCGAAGGGTATCAGAGCAGACCCAAAGAAGACGGCAGCTATTGTTAATATGCCGTTGCCCACGAACATTGCGAAACTGCGGTCTTTCCTCGGTATGTGTAACTACTACACTCTCTCTCAATATTCGGTTCAAAGAAAGGCGTACCGCAAATGGCTGCATGCCGTTTGACAAGGTGGGCAATTGCGCTAATGAATTATTCGTTTGATATTGAATATCGCAGCACGAAAAATTTTTGTCAAACTGACTGTTTGTCCAGACTTCCCTCGTCAAGCGACTCATTTGATACAAATTTTGATCATCTGAATTAATCGAGAGGCTGAAGACGAATTAACAGTGAAACAATTGATTGTGGAATTGCAGGCGGAGTTACCGGTCACCGCCAGAGTAATTGCTGAAGCAACCGAGAAAGGCAGTGTGCTTAAGCAAGTGAAACAATTTGTTCTATCGGGCTGGCCTGAGAAATGCCCTAGGGAAGAGCTGCGCAGTTATTTCATTAAACGCACCGAACTGAGCGTATCATATGGATGCCTGTTATGGGGAATAAGGACGGTAATTCCGATGAAATTGCGATCAAGAGTGCTGATGAAACTGCATGAGACACATCCAGGCAGAGAGCGGATGGTATCAATGGCAAGGCAATTTTGTTGGTGGCCAGCGATGAACAAGGACATTGAAATGAAAGCGCAGAGTTGCGAAGGATGCGCTACTGCACAGAAGAATCCAGCAAAGGTGGCAGTTAAGCCATGGGAAGTAGCTGACAGGCCATGGAAAAGGATTCATGTTGATTTCGCGGGACCTATAAACGAAAAAATGTTCTCAATCATGGTGGATGCTCATTCAAAGTGGCCAGAAGCGCTGCACATGCCGCATATTGCAACAGAGCAGACCATCGAATCATTGAAGACCGTTCTCGCGCGGTTTGGTTTCCCAGAAGTCCTCGTTTCAGATAACGGAACGCAGTTTACGGCTAGTGAGTTCACAATTTTTTGTGCAGAAAATGGAATTCGTCATGTGACATCAGCGCCGTACCATGCACAGTCGAATGGTCAAGTGGAAAGATTCATTGACACCGTCAAGCGAGCATTGAAAAAATCGACAAATGATCGTCGCCCACAGAAGGATCGACTGCGCGAATTTTTGATGACTTATCGTATTACTCCGCATCCGAGTACAAAGCTAACGTTGTCTGAGATGTTTTTGAAAAGACGAATAAGAACTGTGTTTGATCTCATGTTTCCAAGGGGAATTGAGAATCTGGAGGAACAGAAGAGGAAAATGGAGAACACTTCGGGAAACCGTGCAGATCGTCAATTCAAGATCGGTGAAACAGTCATGGTTCGCGACTACACGCGTGATCGAAAGTTGTGGCGGGAAGGAGTAATAGTCGGGCAGCAAGGACAGGTGACATGGTTTGTGCAAGTCGGAAGGATGAGATGGAAACGGCATACGAACCAAATGCGTCACAAAAACACAGGGATTGCTGACGGTCTGGAGGAGAAAGATAATGAGATGGGTTCGTTACTGGAGGAAGCATTGCCAGCAGGAAATTCACCTGAAAGAAATACTGCAGCTGATGAAAACGTTCAGGACACTGAAACACCGAAAATTTTCCAAGATCAAACAAGCACGCCAGCTAAGGGAAGTGTGGACAGTCCTAAAGCGTCAGTCCACGCAGAAAGCAGTTCGACCACCGTAGAAATAGGCGACAAGGAACGTAAACCAGATGGAAGCGTCACCATAAAGCAGGATGAAGTTCTTCAGAAGCCACGTCGATCAAACCGTGTCCGGAAGCCCCCCAATCGACTAAGCATCTGAAGAACTGGGGGGAGGTGTTATGGTATGGTATGGACACCGAACCTGAACATTCACAGTAGGAGGTTAGAAAATTATTGATCGATTGATTGAACTCTTAGCAGCGTGTGTGTGTGTTTACGTATTCGCTTGATAGTGGCTAATAAACGTTTATTGTTTTTGTTCTTGTTGTGCATCAGCTTACGGAATAGCCACGGACGCGGGACTATAACAAAACGCAGTCAAGAAAGCACGTGAAATCTATACCTAAAATGTTGATAATAGCAGCTATAAAGACTGAACATTTACGAAATGGTGAAACAAAGCACTTTGTTCTGGAATTCTATGGAAAGTGCTGTTCGCGGATAGCACTGACTCAGTTTTGGTATGCAGTACCAAGTAGGGCCTCTTAATCTGCTGATTTGCAATTAGAATATAATGGGAACGTTGAAAACGATAAGCCGACACTTCCTCACGGAGTTGTCCTTCTTGCTGATTTCTTGCGTCTTCCTCATTGACTAATGCTGTATTCCTAGTTGTGATATTTGTTTGCGTTTAAGTTATCTAGTATATGTTGTTTTTGTATTATTCTTATTTTATATTAATTAAAAATATCCTTGAGGAACATTACAGTTGCCTATTTGGTTTTACATGCCATTAGGTTAGAACTTTGCATAGAGTTAAAGTTGTAAGTTGAGATTTTATGCGACAAAACAATCAAAAATGTTTAGTGACAACATAGTATCTGCCAATTTCTGGTAGTTAATTGCATTAATCATTACTGTTGAAAACTCCCTCGGTTTGAGCCTGAAGATCCCAATCTGCTACCGTAACCGGTGTTGTTGTGGTGGTGACGTAATCGGCGAGTAATCGGTGTGTGTGTTCGCGAGCTTAAACGTGACCTTGTGTTTGTGTGTGTGTTGTGCGATTCTTTCCGAATAAATCTTAGTTTCCGTACGTTGTTGTTCCCGAACTTAATTAACGCTGATAAGCCTGAGAGAGGGCCATTGACCCGTTAGTGAAATTCAACTGTTCCGAACACAGTTGGATCGAGCATTACAATTACATTTGCATATATACATTATTTTGCTCAACTGCAATAAAAGTTTTATTAAATTAACCTTTTAATTTTTTTAAATACACAATAATTAAATGTTTAATTAAAAATTGTAAAGCTCTGAATTGAATCTGAAAGCTGATAATTGATAAGAAAAGAGAAATTAACAAATAGAACGTATCAGACTGAAAACCAATGAAATTCATTGTAAAAAAAGAAGGCGGAAAGAGGCTGTTGAAACCACTTTCGCTCGAGCCTGATAATCTGAACTGCTACCGTAACCTGAAGGTTCGTTGGTTGGTTGTGACGTCAAAGTTACGTGTTTACGCATAAACGCAAGAGTGAGCAACGTGTGTGTGTTGGTGACGTGTGAATGCTTGATTGCTTTGACCGTTTCGGGTGGGAGTGTGTCTGACTCTTCGTGCTCTGTATTGGTCATCTCTGAATAAATAAAATCCTTGTTTTGCTATTCCCGAATCACAGCAACTTCTTTTAAGCCTGAGAAGAGCCAGCGACTCAGTTAGCTATACTCAGCTGTCTTGCGTGCAGTTGTATTGGACTTGAGAATCATGAACCTAATTATTCTCAACACAGGTTTTACTTTCCTTTTGTATTGTTTTAATGTGGTACAATAAAATAACAATAACAATTGTGTTCAAAAACATTTATCATGCATAATGATGAAATTCACACGAAATTAAATATTAAAAAAATAAAATTCGAAAACAGTATTATTATGGAAAGTTTATAAAAATGATCATCATTATTTTGAACAAATTTAGAATTTAAATTCATTTAAATATTTCATTTCTCAACAAAGTGATGTTTCGTCAATGGAATGTAGCTAAGAAAAACAGATTGAAGTGGTGCTGAAAAGGACCGTTGGGCTATGAACAAAATAGTCGTAACAAAGTTAAGCGCGTTCACCCCGTGTACGACGAGCCAACTGAACATCCTTTGGCATAATGGTGACACGTTTTGCGTGAATAGCACACAAGTTTGTGTCTTCGAACAGGCTGACCAGGTAAGCTTCAGCCGCTTCCTGTAAAGCAAAAAATGCTGACGATTGGAATCGCAACTCAGTTTTGTAGTCTTGAGCAACTTCCCGAACCAAACGCTGAAATGGCAGCTTCCTGATCAACAGCTCTGTACTTTTTTGATAACGGCGAATTTCACGAAGAGCCACTGTCCCTGGACGATAGCGATGTAGTCTCTTCACTCTATCAGCATTGGGGGCAATCATTTGAGCCGCTTTAGTGGCCAACTGCTTACGGGGGGCTTTTCCACCAGTATTTTTGCGAGCGGCTTGCTGTACGAACCATTTTCACTCGAAAGCAATCAACTGATGGCAAAATAAATATTCACTCCTTTATACACATAACTGCAATTGACCTTGAACTGTAATTGGTCAACTGAGTTTCAAAAATGATTGGCTGGGGAAAAAGGCGGGAAACAAGTTGTGATGCATGTTTCATCTTGCCTCTTTTAGCTCACAGTTTTTAACAATAATTTCAAATGTTTTATAAACAATCTTATCAGTTTACAATATCCCATTAATGCTTAAACATTTAGATTAACTGGTAAAAATTTACTTTGTGTAGGTGAAAAACAAATTTTAACAAAAGTATAGTTTTATTTATTGAATTTCATTGATTTGAATAAAAATTAATGTGGTCCTGAAAAGGACCGTTGGGTTTTTATTATTTCCTTAAATATGCTGGTATCATAGTTTACTTTCCATTTATGTACTTGCTAATTGCTTTGGTACCTTCGCTGACTGCATGTTTGCTAAGTTCTCCAGGCAAAAGCAAACGGACAGCCGTTTGAATTTCCCGTGAAGTGATCGTTGTGCGTTGACTGTAGTTGGCAAGACGACTCGCCTCAACGGCAAGGCGATCAAAAATGTCATAAACAAAACTGTTCATGATTGACATCGCCCTGTTGCTGATACCAATATAAGGATGAACTTGCTTCAAAACCTTGTAGATGTAACTAGCGAACGATTTTTTCTTGGGATGACGTCGTTTGTGATCACCAGACCTGGCCGCTTTCTGTGCTTTGACACCTTTCTTCATGCTTTTAACTACTGGTTTCAGGGTTATGTTACTCCTAACGACTGAAACGTCAAGATTAAAATGCAGTTTCTAAAGAGAGTTTTTATACTAAAACGAAGGGGAAAATAGCCAATAGCGTTTCACAGGAACGTTTGAAATTTATGTGCAAGAACCAATAGCATTTCGTAGAAAATGTTTCAATGAGCACTTTGACCTAATTCTTGATTTTTGATTATTTAAAGAAAATTTCAAGGGAAATGTTCATGGTTGAAAGAGGTTTGCTTGGTGTTTGTTGACTGAAGATATCTAATCGTGGGTAAAATGGTTGTTGGTTGGGTAAAACAATAGTAAATAAAATGTGTGAAAATGTTTTACTGTAGTCTATCTGCTGAAAGTACAATTTACTAATCGGTGATGTTTAATCACTTGCTGTTACGTCTGAATTAAAAAAAGCTAGAATTAACATATTATCACCGCTTCTTAATTTTCATACTGCTCATTACAAAATTTATTTAACCAACAAAATTAAACAGTCATACAGAAAAGAGGATTCAGTCATCAACGTGAAGGAACCTGCGCATTAGTATTGAGGAGACTGTGTGTTTTTTCAGTTTGTTTGGAAGTTTCCTATCTTAGTGTGACTGCTTGTGTTTGTGCTATACTGAATGTTTACTTTGTCTTATGTCTGTGGCTTACAATTATTCTTTGTATGTAAAATGTGTCGACACTTGATCAAGTTTTGATTGACGGTTATCGTGACGGAAGTCAGTGCAACACGGTTAAGGTTGGATTGTGAAACGTAATTGATTTTCCCGCCTTTCAGTATGAAATTTACAGTCCACTGTGATTGCGAGCGAGTGAACCTGCATTTTCGCTGTAATATGGTATATGATAACGAAAACCAGCATGCCCCAGCCCTGCTTCACAACAAAAAAAGGACTCAGCTGACGGTTTGAGTCAAACGACCAATACGCTATTGTCCACCGATAGTCACGGAAACTGAATGGATGCAGCAATTGGCAATTGCCTGCTGTCAACATCCAGCTGTTCTTTCGTTTGTCATGTGGTGGGGTCCATCGGTTATCGACTGCTATGACTTGCATCCTGAACGAGAAGACTATTTGTTGGTGAGTGTGATTGCGTCTGTGTGTATTAGTTTGTAGCGCTCTCCTGCTCGGGCGTTGCTCATTTTATTGTACACTTTTTTAAGTTCCTATACCTTGCGTTTTATGGTGCATTTATTGTACAATGCCCAAGACCTCATCTATGACAACAGAGACAGCAGAAAGTGAGGAAACATGACTTAAGAAAAGCCTGGCGTAATTGACTTTCCCGCTTTTCAATATGAAATTTATAGTCCACTGTGATTGCGAGCGAGTGAACCTGTATTTTTGCTGATTACATTCTGGTCCTCTGTGCCAGATTCTTGGCAATAGGCAAAGAGAAATCCACTCAGAATGACATACGTTCCGGTTCAAGTCGATTAATTATGAAGACCAAGACGGTGGTGCACAAAGTAGAAGTTCAATGGGCGAAGGTTCATGGCATGGTTGATCAACTGATACAACTCTGTGAAAATGCGTCGCATCCTGATGACAGCCGGAAACTACTCGAGGAAGTGATGGCGTTCCGTGACACCGCGATAGACGTGCACCTATAGTTGGAAGAGGCTCTCACGGGTTGGGAATGAGACCAAGGGGTCACTCAGTGGGATACATACGCACAAAGGATTCAGAGTGCCTGCTGAGCAGCGCGAGCTGAGATCTGACAGCTGTTCCGCCAGATCCAAAGACCTCAACCTCCGCAGTAGCAGCAAGCCAGAGGTGAATGGAAAGCTCCTGGAACTGAGGATGCCAGCGTTTTCCAGCAGGGGGCTCAAATTCACAACGTTCTGGGACCGTTTCCAGGCAGGGGTCCATCGTCAGAAGGACTTGGACGACTCCTTGAAATTCGTGAACTTGCTTTCGAGCCTATCTGGTGAGTCTGATGAAAAAAATCATGCCGAGTTCTGGCGTGAATTATCCACACGTCGTCGAGTTGTTGAAGACACGTTTTGGACGTACGGATGCCGTAGTTCAGAAACACGTGAAAGCACTTTGGGACGTAAAACTTTGCACTGACTCAGGGAACGGTATTCATGCCCAGGCGACACCTCTGATGCCTGAACACTCTGGAGAAGGACCCATCGTTAGGAGAAATGACTGTAAGCGAAGCCTTCCTGCAGCTTCTAGCGGAAAGATTTCCTGAAATACTTGCTTTGCGTGCGACATCCATGTGCAGTCAGGGTCAGGCGTTGAGAACGACCTGTGAGAATTTCTTGACTTCGCTCAGGTTAAGGCTACAGCGATGCGTGCAGCGGCTACCATCTCAGGTGGAAGACGGATTGTCAAGCCGTACGAAATGAGACAGAAAGAAGCAGGACCAGGTGCCAAGAGCTGCACCGAACCCACCAGAGAGGCAAAACGAACCGCAAAGGTGTCTATAACCGTGCGGCACCTGTCAATCATCAGCAGCTGTCCATTCTGTAAGGATGCCCACGACGCTGCCAATTGTACAGAGTTACAGAAGACAGACGTTCAGACGCCCAGCATGGCAGTCAAGAGTAAGTTTTGCATTTGGTGATTTCAGAATGGCCACCAGGCGAGAGTTTGCAAGGTGAGCTGAAAATGTTCAATGTCTGGATGTCGGAGTCATCATCATGGGCTTCTGCACCCGCTGCAGTAGCCGTCTCAGGACATGTCATCTGAGCCACTGAAGTCTTAGAGCTGGATGCTGACCGCCAGTGGAGGAGTTCATCAAATCCGCCTACAGAACGTGCACCCACGTGCTTTCAGGAAGGATGGACAATGCATGGTTGTCTATTGCCTTCTTGACCCTGGTTCCCAGAGCTCCTTTATTCAGAAGGACGTGGCTGATGCACTGGGACGCCTTGCACCACATTACGTGGTTTCAAATTCTCCCTGCTGTCGCAACTAAGAGCAGGACCACGGCGTACCACCCACATTTTTACGCTCTAGCGGAGAGGATGAACATGAAAAGTGTCCAGTGACCAGCTGATGGACTGGAATGTCCATCTCGACCTGGTGCTCATCACGTAACGGCCCAACGTCCTCCATACCACTGGGGATCACCCTGCCGGTTAATATTCAGCAGGGAGCTGAAACTAACAGTGGGTTTGATATACGGTGTTCCTCACGGCGCGCAGGAGAAAACCAAAGGGTTGTTCGTCCAACGCTTGCGCCACAAACTGGAGCAACTGTTCGGCGCAAATTAAGAAAAAGCAGGGCTCTAGCATCCCTGACAAAAGGTATGGAGGAATAAACATGCGCACGGGCATGTGTACGAACCAGGCGACCAGGGTGTCTGCAGTTATCCATGAAAACGAAGTTAGAAGCTCACTAAGAAGGACCATATTTGGTGTAGAAAATGTTTGGCTGCAATAGGTACATGCTAAACAAGGTCTGTAAGGGAAGGGATCATATGGTAGTCCATTTCAACCGCCTGAAACTATTCCTTGAATGGCAGCAGAACGCTGAGACGTGGGAAGTAGGGCAAAATAAGAGAAGCACGCGTCGACCAGCGTGGTTGCGATATTTTTTATTTGCACAGGGGACGGTGAACAGCGGACGTGGGGATGGTCCCACTTCGGCACAATGTTGTTCCCATTTGGTCCCACTGTTCATTTATTGGTCGTTGTCCTCGCTGTTTTATTAGTCCGCAATCTCGCTATTTTATTAGACCGTAAAGTCTTTTTCGTATTGGTTTTCCTTGTCTAATTGCCCATTGATTCAATCTTTCCCTTGTGATTAGCTGTAATATTTTTTCATTTCATTGGGTCAAATATTCCCATTTAGAATTACGTAACTTTAATAATAGTGACGTAACATAAAAAATGAAAATATTTCATCATTCCCAACTTTATTGGTCTGGTTGAAGTTTCATCACTCCCTTAAAATTTTTGTTAATTTAAAAATATAATCTG
>NW_003528295.1:208764-209263 GCF_000181795.1 Trichinella spiralis
GCGATTGTAATACAATGGAAAATCAACAAGTGATAGAATTGTTCGCACTGCAGTTGTCAGCTTAAACTAGACATGGCAACTGATAATTTGTTAGCATCGAATTACATTTAGAATTTCCGTCTGACTGTTCTATGAAAATCTTTCTTGCTAGCAATCAAAAGAATTTTATTTTCAACTTCACAAAGTTTGACTTCTTTCATCAGTGTTATTGTTTAAAGTCGTGTATTTTATTAAATAGAAAATTAAAAATCTGCAATATTATTTACAAGTCAAAAAACAAATTTATTTATATATTTCGTGTAAATTGTAAACTTTATATTTCAACATCTGAACAAACCGAGTAGTGCGTTGGTGAACACTTAAATTGCCATCTGTTTTTCATTTCCATTTGCAAGCTTTCAATGTATATTTCAATGATAACAAAATATTTAAACATTCCGCATCAAAAGCAGTGCCTATGATGTAGCTGATCTGTTTGATGTTGCATTTCAAATTACAT
>NW_003528295.1:211081-212043 GCF_000181795.1 Trichinella spiralis
GATAAGAAATTATTTTCAAAAATTCTGATAATTAAAAAAAGTATAGACTACACCACAAATAATATATTTAAATAAACAAAATTTCAATGAATGACGAAACTTCAAACAGACAATAAAATTTGGAACAATAAATATTTCCATTTTTTATGTTACGTCACTACTATTAAAGTTACGTAATCTTAAATGGAATATTTGAACCAATGAATTGAAAAAATATTACAGCTAATCACAAGCGAAAGATTTGAATCAATGAGTCGAATCATCAACGGTCCAATAAAATAGCGTGGTCAACAACCAATAAGTGAACAATGGGACCGTAGGGGAACATAAGTGGGACCAAGTGGGAGCATCCAGCGAAGAAGATGAATAAGACACGCTTCACGTTAAACAATAATTAATCAATATTCTTAAATATCAATATAAACATAAAGCAAAACATTGTGTTCAAGCGCCCCCCTCCCCAAGTGCCCCCTTACTTCCCACCGCCCCCAAGAGGGCGATATCGCCCACTTTGGGAATCACTGATTTCAAAATACTATTTGTGGTGAAGTTTATACTTTTTCATGATCAACATTCCCGAAAATAATTTTTATCACTATTCTATATTTTATTGTACCAATGTGACGTTACATCAAATGCGATAGTAATAATTCAGAAAAAACAATACAAAAAATAAGTTAAATAGTGATTTTTATTTTTCACTACCCAACAGCACCAACAACAACTGTAAAAAAACAACAGTGAACAGCATTAACAAAGTGAAAACAACGAAAAAGGAAAAAACTAAATAATACATACGATGAAATAAAAAACTAATATAAATAAGCGGTGGAATTTCCTGCTGAAATTTATCACGATTGGATGTAACCTTCCGGGTGTATGTCACATACTGCATAATCTGTTGAAAAATCTTGATGTCATGCTTCCATTAACTTTCTGGCCTTACAATGGCACTATAGCTA
>NW_003528295.1:212856-224034 GCF_000181795.1 Trichinella spiralis
AAAATACCAGTCTAACTGGATTAAGGCGTAAGAGTTTGGCCGAAAAAAATTTCCTGTAGTTAATTAAACAATAAAATGATGGATAAGTGCATGGAAATTCTTTCGGAATTCCATGCTCACTTAACCAAGTTCAAATGTAATTGGAAATTCAACATCAAACAGATCAGCTACATCATAGGCGCGGCTTTTGATGCGGGATGTTTAAATATTTCGTTATAATTAAAATATACATTGAAAGGTTGCAAATGGAAATGAAAATAGATGGCAATTTAAGTGCTCTCCAACGCACTAGTCGGTTTCGTTCAGACGTAAAAATAGAAAGTTTACAATTTACCCCAAATATATTGTAAAATGGAATTCAATCGGTTCGAATAATGTGTCGTCAGGTTCTTCTGATCGTCAAGTATCAGAGCAGCAATTTTGAGACTCAACGCGTTCAAAATCGTTTACCGCTCTAAGTGTTAGCTCGAGTAGTTCCAATTCACACTACTTCATCATCTGTGTTGAATATCAGCCTTTTCCTTTCAACTGATACCGATCTAATCAATCTTATCAGATTGTATTGTATTCTTATCACTGTATACAGGAATCAAACAAGATCCGTCTTCACGTGGACTCCTTGGGTCAAGCAAGAAGTACACAATCGTCTTTGTTTACGTAATTCCTTACGCAAACAGTAGATTCAAACGAACGTATAATTATACCTTCGTTTCCGTACACGGTAACTGTATCGACAGTAACAATCGCACTCAATCAACAACAATCGGTGGTATCAAATGTTTACTAACGTCCTAATTTCAAGCAATCAATCGATCAATGACAAGTTCTTGTTGCATACGGTAATCTTACAGTAAGAATATGTGATAATTAAGCTACACATTGTTTTTACTGTTCTTAACACTCCCGCCCCGATGGACGAGGTCCATCACCTTGTATTAGCCGGTTCCAAGAGATATAATCTCGCTGCTGGCCGGGTAAAGGTTCCCTTCGCGGTTTTGACTTCGACTGTTCTGGATAGTCCATCGCTTCCTGGAAGTACCGATGTTATTCTTCCTATGGACCAGTTTTCTCTCTTCGTATTATCTTCTTTAACGAGCACGATGTCGCCTTCCTTTGGCTCTTGTCGCTTCGTCATCCACTTCGAGCGACTGACAAAGGTCGTAACATACTCATTTCTCCATCTTTTCCAGAAATGGAGTATAATTTGTTGCCGTTTCCTCCATTTTCGGTTTAATGGCAACTCATCTTCTTCGACCGTCGGTGTGGACATCATGGGCAAATCGACAAATGATCTTCCTATCAGAAAGTGAAAGGGCGTCAATGCATCCGCGTCCTTCACGTCATCACCAACGAACGTCAATGGTCTTGCATTTATCTTTGCCTCTATTTCGCATAAAACGGTGGTTAATTCTTCTTCATCTAGTGTCGTTTTCCCAAGAATTTTCTTAAGCGTATTCTTCACTGATCTGACTAACCTTTCCCAATAACCGCCATTCCAAGGCGCTCTTTCCGTGATGAATTTCCATTCTATGCGGTGTCTAATCATCGTTCGTTGGACTTTATCTAAGGATGGTTTTGAAAATAAATTCTTTAGTAGACGATCCGCCATCTTGAATGTCGAAAAATTGTCGGATTGTATTATTCTTGGATATCCTCGTCGTGCACCGAATCGGTTCAAAGCTTGTATGAATCGTTGCGCTGATAAATCAGATAACAATTCTAAATGTATGGAACGAGTAAACCATACAAGTGAATAGACAGATGTACACTTTTGTGCACCCATCTTCTCTGTCTACGTGTAATGGTCCAATAAAGTCTAATCCGGTGTTTTCAAACGGGAATGTTTCAGACGTTCGCATTTTCGGTAGATCAGCCATTTTTTGTTCAAACGGTCTCGTTTCTTGTTTTTCACAAATCACACAGTTTCTCAGTACTCTTTTCACTGCCGCTCTTCCGTTTAGGATCCAGAAATTCTGTCGTAGCTCGTCAGGGTCTGACTATTTCCAGCATGTAAGGTGTTACTGTGCGCTCGGTCGATGATCAGATTTACTACGTGGTGTTTCTTTGGTAGTATTATCGGGTACTTCATTTCGTAATCAAGATCTGAGAGTCGTAATCGTCCACCGACTCTTAAGAGACCGTCTTCATCTAAAAATGGGTCTAATGTCTTCAATCGATTTTCCTTCGGTAAAGGTCTTCCTTTTTGAAGTATCTGAATTTCGTCATGAAATTCATTCCTTTGAACTATTTTCAACCAGTATTTCTCAGCGGTAATCATTTCCTCGCTCGTCAATTCTCTGAGCTTTCTTCTTTCAGGTAAGGTCTTACAGTTCGATACGAATCGGTTACAGTAGGCCGTCAATCGTAGCATCTTTTCAAAATTTCCAAATTTCTCAAATTCAAAGATAGGTGGGATGGTGACGTTGACATTCAGCATAATTACGGTCGGTCTTCGTTCTTCTTCAATAATGTTCTGAATCTCTTTCGTCACCGTTCGCTGAAGGCGTTCCTTCGGCCATTGGCTCTCATCGTCTAACCATTTTGGTCCGTTCCACCAAAGATGGTTATCCTTCAGTTTTCTTAACGTTGTTCCTCTGGTGATGACATCTGCTGGGTTATCCTTCGTTGGGCAATATCTCCAATCTTCTGGTTTGACGAGTTCGTGGATTGATTCCACACGGTTCTTTACAAATGGTTTCCAGGTTCGTGCTACGTTTCGAATCCAGCATAAAGTGATTTGACTGTCACTCCAGCAACAAACTCTATCGATATTCAAATCAATCACTTGCTTGACATGCGAAATTAATTTCGCAGTCACAAGAGCTGCGACTAGCTCTAAGCGTGGCAGCGTCACGCTTTTTAGGGGGGTGACCTTGGATTTGGCGACAATCAATTTTATCACTCCCTTTCCTTCAATATCAATCATCCTTATATACACTGCACCACCATAAGCTTTCTCTGATGCATCACTAAACCCATGCAATTCTAATCGGATAATGTTCTTCATGGGAATTTCTATCAAGCAACGTGGTATTCGCACGTTCTCGATCTTCTTCCATTCAGTTATCCATCTCGTCCAAGTGGTTTTGAGGTCGTCGGGGAGTGGGTCCTCCCAATGTAGTCCTCGCTGCCACAATTCTTGAATTAGGGTTTTCGCTCTTATGATAAATGGTGTTAGATATCCAAGAGGATCGTATATTCTGGAGGCGGTACTCAACACCTCTCTTTTGGTATATTCTTTCTTCTCATCTATTTCCATCGATATGTTATAACTCAACTCGTCATTCTTACAATTCCATGACATTCCGAGTGTTGTCACTTGTTTGTGCTCTTCAATCTTTTCAGATGGTAACTCATTCATGATCGTCGGGATATTACTAGACCATTTAGTTAGATCGAAACCGCCAATCTCCATCAGTTTTCTCAGTTCTTTTATTCGACGGATTGCATCTTCTTCTTTCTCACAAGACAGAACGATGTCATCCACGTACATGTTCCTTTTAACGTTCTCAGCCGCTTCCTCATATTCAGCTTGATTCAACTCTGCATGGTGGTGTAATACCGCCATTGCCAAAAATGGTGCGCAGTTTAAACCAAACGTCACACGATTAAACCGGAAAATTTGTGGTTTTTTACCGTCTTTCATGTTTCGCCACAAAAATCTGCTCACGTCTTTGTCTTCTGGGTCCAACCGTATCTGCAGAAACATCTTTGAAATGTCCGCTTTGACTCCTATTTTGAACCGTCGGAATCGGATCAAAATGTCCAAAATCTGGTTCTGCAAAGGAGGCCCGGGTTCTAAGAAGTCGTTCAACGAGGTTCCCTGATATTTAGCTGACGCATCGAACACAATTCTACACCTTGTTGTCGTCTTATCGTCTCGATAAACTGCATGATGGGGTAGGTACCAGGTCTTCCCCGGTATTCCATCACTTTCATCGGTCTCTTCGATCCATCCTCGATCCATATAATTCTTGATCACTTCATCATATTCCTTCGCTCGTTCGTTGTTGTTGCTTAGCCTTTTCTCCAACTGCTGTAATCTTCGTTCTGCTAGTTCGTAATTATTCGGTACTTGAACTTCTGGTGACTTCCATGGTAATTTGACCACATATCGTTCTCCATCAAATCTGACTTCATTCTTAAATCGTTCTAAGACGTCGTTTACTTCGAATTCGTTTCGAAGTTCAGTCCCCAATGCTTCTAGTTCCCAAAACTTCTTGATGATGTTACATTCGCATTTACACTCTTCATTCACTTTACAGTGTAAGAGATGTGTTCGATTCTGGGGGATATTCTTTCCACAAACGACCCAACCAAATATCGTTTTCACCGCTGTCGGTTTCGATGTGTCCACCCTTTTGATTTCATTCAAGACGATGTCATAATAGTGATCGATTCCGATCAGCAGGTCAATTTCCACTTCTCCTCTTGGAAATAGATCCGCCAATTTTAAGCCTTTCAGATGTTCATGTTCTTCCATCGGGGGATTCGGAGGAACTTTACCACAAAGGTGTGAGACACACAACGAGTTGATAACGCAAAAATTATCATTATCGACTCCTTTCAAGCGTAGTTCTACCCGCATTAATTTGCGGTGTTCATTCCGCTGGTTGAAGCCGGAAATCGTGATATGTTCTTTCGGGCCGTTGAGTCCCAGACTCTCCACTACTTCCCTTTTCACAAATGAGCGTTGCGCTCCAGAATCCAAAATGCAATTAACAGTTCTTTTAATTTCATTCTCTGCACAGATCACTGCTCATGCAATCTGTAAACTTCCGTTCGAATAGCTTGAGCTTCCATCCTTCTTGTCCACATTCATTTTCAAACGCACTTTCGTTATATTCTCTTCCGGTTTGTCATCGATCTTCTTATCTCCAGCGTCTTTCCTATTCAGCAGATCATGAATAGAGGTTTCGCCCGTAGCTGTTTTCCGACCGACGCCGCACTCTATCTTGCGATGTCCTTTCTTCAAACAACTATGGCACAATCCTAACCGTTTAGCGATTCTCCAACGTTCGTCGACATCACTCGCCAAGAACTGTGTGCAGACAGAAATATCATGGAATTTCTGGCACAGTAGACATCTACTTCTTTCTTGGGTACGGATCTGTAACGCTGCTGTCGTATACTTACCGGGTCTTCCTTTAGATCGATTTTCGTGGAGGGTTGTTGGGCACTTCTCCACACTGGTAAATTTGGTTCCTTTTGTAAAAGTCACCTTCTCCTCTATGTCGATCTGTTTGCGAACGAACTCTAAGAAACTCTCCAAATTCGCTGGTGTGCTGGTATCTGATTCGATAAATTCTTCCCATTTCTTATTCAATTCTGATGGCATAGCCCTTTGAGTTAACGCTAAGAAGATCTCGGCTGTTGTCAGTTGACCGTTGATAGGATCTTTGCCCATCGCTCTCAACGCTCTGAAGTGCAGCATTAACTTGTCATATAATTTTCGTAATCCCGTTGGAGACGGTTCGGTCATCTTCTTTATTTCCGCTAATTGGATGATGTGATGCTGGATAATCAAATCCGCTCTATCGAATCGTTCTCATAACGTCTTCACTGCTTCGGGATAGTTGGTCGCAGTTATTGAGAATCCACTTATCACATCCAAAGCTGGTCCCTTCAAATTCGACCGTAGACAGATAAATTTTTCGATGTCATTTAAATCAGTTCGAGAATGGACGCTGGCTTGGAATTGGTCCCAAAATGCACCGAACTGCATTATGTCACCATCAAAGGGTGTTAACTGCCACTTCGGAATTCTCAAATTGCAAGGCTCTTTTCCTTCTTCGAATGCTGCTTTCCGTTCAGCAGATTCTGTCTTAGATGATTTCATGATCTTCTCTTTATAGACGTGGAAAGTAGCTCGAGTATCTACTACAGCGTAGTGGAATGCGTTCCATTCATGAACCTTCGTGGCTAAGTCATCTTCGTTTAGAAGTTCTTCATATGACCATTGTAGGTCTTCAGCGAGGGAATATATTCTATCCATTTCTGCCACCATAGCTTCAATTTTTTCAATCTCGACATTCTCAGCACAACGGTGCTGGATTTCCGTTATCATATCATTCACGCGTCTTTTCATGCAATCCAACTTCTTTGTAAGTTCTTCAAACTTCTTGGTCGCTTCTCCCTTCACTCTGGGCAATCGTAAACTGTTCAGTTACCGGTTCAAAATCTTCCAACTGATCGTCTTGGAGCACTCGGTCTGGCTCCCGGCTCGTTGCACCAAAATGTAAAATGGAATTCAATCGGTTCGAATAATCTGTCGTCAGGTTCTTCTGATCGTCAAGTATCAGAGCGGCAATTTTGAGACTCAACACGTTCAAAATCGTTCACCGCTCTAAGTGTTAGATCGAGTAGTTCCAATCCACACTACTTCAACGTCTGTGTTGAATATCAGTCTTTTCCTTTCAACTGATACCGATCTAATCAATCTTATCAGATTCTTGTGGTTCCTGTTTTCCCACACAGTATCCACACTGTATACAGGAATCAAACAAGATCCGTCTTCACGTGGACTCCTTGGGTCAAGCAAGAAGTACACAATCGTCTTTGTTTACGTAATTCCTTACGCAAACAGTAGATTCAAACGAACGTATAATTATACCTTCGTTTCCGTACACGGTAACTGTATCGACAGTAACAATCGCACTCAATCAACAACAATCGGTGGTATCAAATGTTTACTTACGTCCTAATTTCAAGCAATCAATCGATCAATTAATGACAAGTTCTTGTTGCATACGGTAATCTTACAGTAAGAATATGTGATAATTAAGCTACACATTGTTTTCACTGTTCTTAACATATATAAAACTAAATTTGTTCTTTGATTTGTAAATAATATTGCAGACTGTTGAAGACTCCCTCAGTTTGAGCCTGAAGATCCCAATCTGCTACCGTAACCGGTGTTGGTGGTGGTGACGTAATCTGCGAGTAATCGGCGAGTGTGAACGCGAGCGAAGACGTGACCTTGTGTTTGTGTGTGTGTGTGTTGTGCGATTCTTCCCGAATAAATCTTAGTTTCCGTGTGTTGTTGTTCCCGAACTTAATTAACGCTGATAAGCCTGAGAGAGGGCCAGTGACCCGTTAGTGAAATTCAACTGTTCCGAACACAGTTGGATTGAACAATACACAGACTTTTCATTTAAATAAAATATACGAAGGAAAACAATAACACTGACAAAAGAGGTAAAACCTTTCTGAAGTTAAAAGTAAAATTCTTTGATTGCTATCAGGAAAGATTTTCAGAGAACAGTCAGCTTGAAATTAGAAAAGTATTTAAATCGGCCAACGCAATTACATTCTTGAATTGGCGTCTACGTTATTTCTTCCTTTCGATCTTGACTTTAATTCTTAACGCAACAGTAACCGTTACACAGTGTCTTCGAAGGCTCATGTTTTCGCTCCATTTAATTCTTATGTCTTATAAGTAGTTGCTTTTGTAGCGGACTTTGACCTACGCGTTAGAACTGTAATTGTCCAGACGACGAAGAGGAAGAAGAATAATGAAGCTACCGTAAACAAATGGATACTTGTAGGTCGGGAAAGGGTTACGGTAGTACGGTTGTTGGCTCTAGAGAAGCGATAGTGGTTGTTTGTTCTTAACATTTACGGTGGCGGTCTTTGTTCGTATTTGTTAATAAATGTTGTACTCTTGATCTGTATGTGGATGCGAGAATGTTATGGGAAAAGCACGAACTGGAGGAACGGTGGCAGCGTCGTCGCCTAGCGATGACGATGATAGCAGCCCGGTTGGGGCGACGAACGATCCCCTCCCTGAGAGAGCGGCTCGTTACATTGGGGCCTGTCCTGGGAGCCGTACAAGTTTTTACAAGCGGCGCCTGCTTTTGCATTCGACTGGAGATGGACCCTACGGATTGTCTGAAGAAGCTGGAAGACTTCTTCTGCCCTAGCGGTGTACCGACATCGAACTATGGCCTCGTCATGCGGTACTTGTTGAGTGGTCCTGTACGCTGCGTGCTCTACCTGGTCGGACAAGCACGGGAGAACTCCTTTGAGGAGCTGAAGAGGGAGCTGTTGAACAAATACGGCCCAGAAAAGTCATCTGTGGAGCTAATCGAACGCATCCACGCTCTGCGTCAACGTGAAAGCCAAATCATCAAACAGTGCGCGGAAGAGGAGTTGGGACGCAGGGCAGGGGTGTCGGAGCGCGACTTGGTGGCGCTTTTCGCCGGTGGGGTAGCGTCGAGGGAAGTACATCGTGCCATTCGGCTGCAGGAATCGCCTATGCCTCGCCGAATCACACAAACTTGCCAAAAAAGTGAGCAAGGCGGTGAAGCACTTTCAGGAGCGACAACAACCGCACACTGGCGTTATGAAACAAGAGAAGGATGATGTCACGCAGCATTTGGAGGCTCTGTGGCTCTGAGAGTTGAAGAACTGAGCTAGGCAAGAACAGCAATTGCAGCGAACGGCCCTACGAACCGTTGGGCGAGTTGGATGCATCAGTTGCGGCTGCCTGAACCATCACAGACGTGACTGCCCCCAGCTACTCGTCCGAAAACGAACGGCGGAGAGAAGAACGATGGCGACCATCAACCCGCCGACCGGTAGCGTGGTCGCCGTCACAGGTATGATACAGAGCTTGAACATTTTGTTGTTGGACGACAGTGATGCGATGGTCTCAGTAATCCCCAAGCGGGTGTGGGATAAGGCTACGTCAGGCCGGAAGTTACACGGAGCTGCGAGACCAATGCAACTGGGCGATGGCGACCTACGGCTGGGGATATAGTCCATCTACACCTAGGGAGATGGAAGGTTCCATTACACTAGAATAACATTTCTTACTCAATAATTGTTGCATTAATTGCTTTTATAAAAGGTTTTCTACATTTTAAATTACTTGAAAACAATTAACTTCAAACAAAATTCGCTTTAATTTTCACAAATATACTTTAATGTAAAGTGTAATGTAACGCCCTGCAATCATAGCGCACTCTCTTTCCGTATTTGTCTTTCAAGGTTCCACAGTCTTTGACAATGATCTATGATAAGGACCACCAGCGTGCCCCAGCTCTGTTTCACAACAAGAAAAACGGCGCGGATGACGGTCAGAGTCATACGACCAATTGCTATTGCCATTCGATTAGTCAGTGGATGCTGAATGCTGTCTGAATGGGAAACATGACTGGATGCAGCATTTGGCCCGCCTGCTGTAAACATCCAGCACTTGATCCGTCCCGTTACGTTGCAGCTCTGTCGCTGAACGACCGTTTTCACTTGTATCCTCAACGAGCATATTATTTGTTGGTGAGTGTGATTCCGTGTGTGCGTCAGTTTGTAACACTGTCCTGCTCGTGGGTTGCTCATTTTATTCTACACTTTTTAAGGTTGGTATTCCTTACGTTCAGTTCTATGGTGCATTTATTGTACAATGCCCAAGACGCCATCTACGACAACAGAGGCAGCAAAAAATGAAGAAATCTGACTTAAGTAAAAGCCCGGCACATTCATTTTTCTCACGAAAACAACCGATCACCACGGTAAATTATTAAATTCATTTTTAACAGTATTAATTTTTTTCAGTTTCTAATAAAGATGATTTTTAAACATATTTTTCAATTCCAAAAAGTATATTGAAAAGTAGTTTTTTATTTTTGAAAAAAATCCATTAGCATGACATCAAGTTATTGACCAGATATGGTTGTTCAATTGTAACTGACGACGCCGATGTATCTTTTGGTGTTGTTGTTTTTCAATCAGCTTAATATTTTTTCATTTCTAATATTTCTTATTCAAGTGCATATGCTCGTCGTTTTCAACCTCTCAAATCATCTAGTTCAAATCGTGCCGTTTTCAACGCAAATCAGTTTCGTGAAATTATACTTTTTATGAATTTTGTTTTTTTCTCTTTTATAGTTACAAAATGTTGCCGACGGAAGAAATACAGCATCTCGAACTGGATGATGCCTTCAGATGCAACTGGGGAATTTGGTTTTCCATATTCCGGTTGTTGCGCATAGAGGATATCATGCGCCTGTCGTACGCATCGAGCGAGATTAATGCGATGGCGCAGAGCTACTTTAAGTATGAACATTTTGAAACGATCCGTTCAGAATGGGCTTCATTTGGCCCAATAATTTATTATTATTTGATTAATAACAATATGGCATAGTGAGTGATTTACTTAAGTTGACGTGCAACAGTGATTGTCAAATTTTGAAATATTGTACGATGGTATTTTTTTTGAACGTTGAAATTTATTTTTTTTCTTTACCCTGTAAATGATATACATTTCTATGAGCATCACTGATTATGATAATGATTGCAATTTTTTCATGCGTGCACAGTGATCAAACTTAATCACTCTCATTACTAAACTGTAGTGATTTTCTGATCAGTGATGATCTGATTAAACGAATATTCCATTCGAAGTGTCATCGAGCAGACGTGAACATACGACCTAGAGGAATAATATGCCATAGGGCGGAATGGAATAGAAACCGAAACTGATTCGCCGGAACCCATCAGCGGTTAAATTTTTCATTTATAGCAAAGTCAGTATTTTTGTTTAACCGACTAACGTTTTATTCAGTTAAAAAAACTGTACAAACAACAGCGAATACAAACGCAAGGAATATACAAAATGCAACACTGAGTTAGAGAAACATGCCAACAACACTTTCTAAAAATATCCTTCCTTACTGTAGATTCTTGAAAATCAGGCGTTTCAAATCCGTAACAATATTATAGTTGCATCTTTCGAATGGATCGCATAGGATGGTCCACACCGGTCCCACTAGTCACTTATTGGTCGTTGACCGCGCTATTTTATCAGGCTGGCAAGTCGTTGTCTTATTGGTTTTCCTTGTGTAATTGCTCATTGATTCAAATCTTTCTCTTGTGATTAGCTGTAATTTTTTTCATTTCATTGGTTCAAATATTTCATTTAGGATTACGTAACTTTAATAGTAGTGACGTAATAATAATGGAAATATTTATTATTCCAAAATTTTATTTTGTTTGAAGATTCGTCATTCACTGAAAATTTGTTTATTTGAATATACTATTTGTGGGGAAGTTAATACTTTTTTCTGATCACGGTCCCGAAATATTTTAACATTATCACTATTATATGTACAAAGTGACGTTATACATATGCTAAAAATCAATTCGAAGATCATCGAAAAAGAGTTAAATCAATTTTTA
>NW_003528295.1:224044-225187 GCF_000181795.1 Trichinella spiralis
GTTGCTCATTTTATTCTACACTTTTTAAGGTTGGTATTCTTGGTTCTTTCTTGGTGCATTTATTGTCATGCCAGACGCCATCTACGACAACAGAGGCAGCAAAAAATGAAGAAATCTGACTTAAGTAAAAGCCCGGCACATTCATTTTTCTCACGAAAACAACCGATCACCACGGTAAATTATTAAATTCATTTTTAACAGTATTAATTTTTTTCAGTTTCTAATAAAGATGATTTTTAAACATATTTTTCAATTCCAAAAAGTATATTGAAAAGTAGTTTTTTATTTTTGAAAAAAATCCATTAGCATGACATCAAGTTATTGACCAGATATGGTTGTTCAATTGTAACTGACGACGCCGATGTATCTTTTGGTGTTGTTGTTTTTCAATCAGCTTAATATTTTTTCATTTCTAATATTTCTAATTCAAGTGCATATGCTCGTCGTTTTCAACCTCTCAAATCATCTAGTTCAAATCGTGCCGTTTTCAACGCAAATCAGTTTCGTGAAATTATACTTTTTATGAATTTTGTTTTTTTCTCTTTTATAGTCACAAAATGTTGCCGACGGAAGAAATACAGCATCTCGAACTGGATGATGCCTTCAGATGCAACTGGGGAATTTGGTTTTCCATATTCCGGTTGTTGCGCATAGAGGATATCATGCGCCTGTCGTACGCATCGAGCGAGATTAATGCGATGGCGCAGAGCTACTTTAAGTATGAACATTTTGAAACGATCCGTTCAGAATGGGCTTCATTTGGCCCAATAATTTATTATTATTTGATTAATAACAATATGGCATAGTGAGTGATTTACTTAAGTTGACGTGCAACAGTGATTGTCAAATTTTGAAATATTGTACGATGGTATTTTTTTTGAACGTTGAAATTTATTTTTTTTCTTTACCCTGTAAATGATATACATTTCTATGAGCATCACTGATTATGATAATGATTGCAATTTTTTCATGCGTGCACAGTGATCAAACTTAATCACTCTCATTACTAAACTGTAGTGATTTTCTGATCAGTGATGATCTGATTAAACGAATATTCCATTCGAAGTGTCATCGAGCAGACGTGAACATACGACCTAAAGGAATAATATGCCATACGGGCGGATGAATAAAAACCGAAACTGA
>NW_003528295.1:225197-229767 GCF_000181795.1 Trichinella spiralis
CATGATCAGCATTCCCGAAAATAATTTTTATCATTATTCTCTATTTTATTGTACAAAAGTGACGTTATACCAAATGCGATAGAAACAATTCAGAAGAACCAATACAAAAAATAAGTTAAATAGTAATTTTTATTTTTAACTAGCCAACAGCACCAACAACAATAATAAAATACAACAGTGAACAGCATTAACAAAGTGGAAACAACGAAAAAGGAAAAAACTAAATAATACAATACAATGAAATAAAAAACTAATATAAATAAGCGGTGGCCAGGAGCATTCTTATCTTCTTCCTTGTTTCTTCTTCTGTTCTATATCGTGTTTTCAATCTCAGCTCACCGACTTTCCTATGTACCGCCTGGCAGAAGTGGAAGTAGCAGCCCTGTACCCGCGTATTCGGTAAGTAGCCCTGAATCGCGGGTATCAGGGCTGTTTCAAAATCACAAATTATTGTTTTTGGATTGAGATTTACCCCGAGGACTGCCACTTTGTTTAGTAAAACTTGAAATATAAATCCGTATGTTCCAATAACTTTACCCGTACATAAACGGTAGACTGCTGGCACCAGCTTACCCGCCACAAAGGCATGGATGGTAAACAGTTGTTGATAGCATTGTCGTACAACCTCAATGCATGGCCCAAGTTTTCATGGCTGCCAGTAGTCTAATTTTATCGGCCGTCGAAAAGATCAGGATATGCTTTGACGCACACTACCACAATAAAAAATCTTCACCGGCCTACGTTGTCCTGAACGAGACAGGGATTTGCAGGTCCCGACGATGACTGGGCAGTTTTGGGTATCGCTTTGCCCGGTGGCTGTACATCGTGGATTTTACCCGTTTAAAGAGCGGAAAGTGGCCAGATGTGGATGGCTCGGCGGACGCGGCGGAAACTTCCTCATCATAGATGGCCGGGATTGGCTTCGTTTCTTCCGCTCTTCGCTTTTTCAAAAGCGCCTTCTTTTCCATTTTGTATGCCAAGTGCTCATCCACCGGGCAGCTTTTGATGTGATCATTTTGCTTCATCACCGATGTCACATCAAGGTTGGTCCATATGGCACCACTGCAGTCTTTTTTATCCTATACAAAAATAAACTAATCCTTAATAACTAAGGAAACAAAGCGTACATTTAGCACATACTTTTGAGCATCTCCAATATTTCTATATGCCGGCACATTTTAATTTGTATGCCCTGCCTTCATAAACAAGGGACATGCCACCGCAACAATTTGATACAACGTGTAAGTCAGAATCATCAGTCATAAGGAACAGAATAGAAAATGATTCGAATAACTCTGGAACGCAAAGCACTGAACGCAAACCCAACACCAAACAGAAATAATTTGAATTTCATTTTAAATAACCGTTTTGTAACATTTAGTTTCATTTCTCATTTTATCTACAATCGAAGATCAACTTCTGATATTCCTTGTGGTACCAATGCCTTTCATTGATGTTGACAGAAGATTATTAATCACAGACAAATGGCGCACAAATGCTTACATCAAAGTATGCGATGTCCACTGAAGGTTTGGTCTAAACTCATCCGCAATAATTCGACCCATTTTTGTGATTGGTGGATCGCTGATTGGTTGTATGGGTATTGTTCGGTAATTGCCTACTAACTTCTGCTATTTTATTAGCTAATTATTCAGATAAGTGATTGAGTGAATAACTGTGCCATTTGATTAGATATTCAGCTATGATCTAGGATTGGATGATTGTTGTTTATCAAATCTTTACCAAATATGGGTGCATTACTATTAAAATACCTTATATGGACATAAAAAAGCATTTACTATGTTTTAAAGAAAAAGCTTTTAGTTATAACCTGGAAATGTGTATATTTGTTTTTAGACTTTGCAAATGATGCTTTTAAAAAGCTTTTGCGTTTTGCATTTCACTGTTAACAAAAGATTATCTTATTGCTTAATTTTATTCTTGTAAGTTTGCTTTTGCATTTTACTTCTTCACATCTATGCTGATCAACAGACTGTTTTCGCAGAAACTTTTCTGCTATTCGATATAAGCGCTTCAGAACTAAGCAAATGTATAGTACAGAAATTTCCATTTTACAACAACAAGCAAATCAGAACTTTATTACAATATATACCATGGGCAAGATGGGCAATACAACGATAACGTGGAAAAAGTCTATTTCTAAACTTGTAGACACTGTTCCACGGCAACCAACTAATCGTTATGTTGAAAAAATGGATTAGCTGTAATATTACAATAATAATGTGCTACATTAAGCCATTGTTTGTATGTTTATTTACAACCCGTATTTATCATTATGATTTGTGCACTTGAGCGTGTGGCATCTCCCTTTGTGTATTGGCTTATGTTGGTTCTTTGAGATACAAACTGAAATTCATTATTATTTATTCTCATCATTCGATATCACATCTCAAACCTACGATACGGAAAATAGCACAAGCTAATGATAAGCATTGAGAAGTGAAATAAATGAAAAACAGAATTGACGGTTTTGTTCTTTACAAATTAAATATCTTTATTATCCAATTGCATTATTCTACAAAAATATAGAAGCAACAAATAAACAGCCTGAAGAAGAGATAACTGAAAAAAGAGATGTTAAATAAGCGTGTTTATCTAGGTCATTTTTTGTTTTCATAATTTGACATGTAATGACTTTTTACGATGGTAAAAGAGCAAAAAATAATAATTTTCTTTGCTTTCAATTTTGTTTGGTAAAATCATTACGAAATGCAACAGATATTTTTTGATCTGGAATGTTGAACCATAGTAATACAAGAATTGCAACTTCAATGTTTAATCAACCCAGTAGTGGGTTTACTTTAGATATTGAAAGAGAAATTTAATACAATTTACACAAAATGTATGACCACAAATTTTTATTTTAAACCAAAGTACAGATTTTATTTTATTTTTTATTTAAATGATACATAAAAAGAAAAACAATAACTCATGTAAAGAGAAGCCAAAGAAAGATTGGAAAGATTAAATTCTTTTCCCAACTAGAAACATTTTCAGAGAACAGGCAGGTAAAATCAGAAAAGTGTTTCGATGCTAACATTCAGCAATCACCACTCCTAGTTTTAGATGAAAACTGCAGCTGTAGACAGTTTACCAATTTTAGATTTTCCCTTTGTAATTGAGTAGCCTTCAACTACCCTTCATCAGAACAATATCTGACAAATAGAAAAGAACCTTAGGCATAAATCTGATTTAATTGTTAATTAAGAAGGTAATTTATATGATAAGTGAAAGCAACTGTTGGCTGACATTTCTTTTGAACGGTATTTTTAAACACGGATGGATAAATAAAAGTGAAGCACTTCGAAAGCAGAAGGAAAGCGATGAACAGCACCAAGCAGAAAAGCATTTAAAGCTGCTTCAAATTCACTCATTAGTGGACATCGCATTGTTTGCTGTCAGCATTTGTGCGCCATTTGTGTGTGATTAATAATCTTCTGCCAACATCAACAAAAGGCATGGGTGCCACAGAAATATCAAAGTTGATCTTCAGTTGTAGATAAAATGAGAAATGAAAACTAAATGTTGTTTCAAAATGATTATTTAAAATGGAATTTAAACCGTCAAATTTATTTTCCTTTTTGGTCTTGCGTTTGAGTTCAGTGCTTAGCATTCGAGGGTTATTAGCTGATGAGCGAAACAAGATCAGACATCATCGTCCAAAATTTGCCTGCTCAAATTCTGATGGATACGACTTTCTGGACTGGACGGCAATGAACAGAAAATGGACGCGGAAATGGATTCTATTATTACTAATACTGGAGTAAACGAGAAGTACACTATGAAGCAGGAAGTAAAATGCTGCTTCGCATAAAGCTTAACGCAGCTAACTGAGCTAGACAAATCAACCGGAACGGTGCAATTAACAGAAATTAATAGAAAATTCAAGACTGCAAATGCTATTTTATTATGTGAACAATGAAATGTAAAGCTGAAGAATCATTAATGTTGTTGACTAAGATAACCACTTATTTAAAGCGATATTCAAATATTACAGCACATCTTTTTAAATGCATTCTTAAGGGGTGGTTTTACTCGGTCCCACTTTTCTCTTATTGGTCTTTGCCCACGCTATTTTATTGGACCGTCAAATCTTTGTCATATTGGTTTTCATTTTATTGGGTCGTGAAGTCTTTGTCGTATTGGTTTTCCTTGTCTAATTGCTCATTGAATCAAACTCTTCAGTTGTGATTAGCTGTAATATTTTTTCATTTCATTGGTTCAAATATTCCATTTAGGATTACGTAACTTTAATAATAGTGACGTAACATAAAAAATGGAAATAATTATTATTCCAAAATTTTATTGTTTGTTTGAAGTTTTGTCATTCATTGAAATTCTGTTTATTGAAATATATTATTTGTGGTGAAGTTTATACTTTTTCATGATCAGCATTCCCGAAAATAATTTTTATCATTATTCTATATTTTATTGTACCAAAGTGACATTATATCAAATGCGATAGTCATAATTCAGAAAAAACAATACAAAAAATAAGTTAAATAGTGATTTTTATTTTTCACTAGCCAACAGCATCAACAACAACAGT
>NW_003528295.1:229777-230758 GCF_000181795.1 Trichinella spiralis
TTTGTAGACATTGCAAATGCATGCTATTAAAAAAGCTTATGCGTTGTAGCATCTCACTGTAACAAAAGGATTGTCTCATGCTTAATTCTATTATTGTAAGTTAGCTGTGCATTTACTTCTTCACATCTATGCTGATCAACAGACTGTTTTCGCAGAAACTTTTCTGCTATCGATATAAGCGCTTCAGAAATAAGCAAATGTATAGTACAGAAATTTCCATTTTACAACAACAAGCAAATCAGAACTTTATTACAATATATACCATGGGCAAGATGGGCAATACAACGATAACGTGGAAAAAGTCTATTTCTAAACTTGTAGACACTGTTCCACGGCAACCAACTAATCGTTATGTTGAAAAAAATGGATTAGCTGTAATATTACAATAATAATGTGCTACATTAAGCCATTGTTTGTATGTTTATTTACAACCCGTATTTATCATTATGATTTGTGCACTTGAGCGTGTGGCATCTCCCTTTGTGTATTGGCTTATGTTGGTTCTTTGAGATACAAACTGAAATTCATTATTATTTATTCTCATCATTCGATATCACATCTCAAACCTACGATACGGAAAATAGCACAAGCTAATGATAAGCATTGAGAAGTGAAATAAATGAAAAATAGAATTGACGGTTTTGTTCTTTAAAAAAAAAAACAAATTAAATATCTTTATTATCAAATTGCATTATTCTACAAAAATATAGAAGCAACAAATGAACAGCCTGAAGAAGAGATAACTGAAAAAAGAGATGTTAAATAAGCGTGTTTATCTAGGTCATTTTTTGTTTTCATAATTTGACATGTAATGACTTTTTACGATGGTAAAAGAGCAAAAAATAATAATTTTCTTTGCTTTCAATTTTGTTTGGTAAAATCATTACGAAATGCAACAGATATTTTTTGATCTGGAATGTTGAACCATAGTAATACAGATTGCACATCAATGTTAATCAACCCAGTAGTGGGTTTTACTTT
>NW_003528295.1:230768-233607 GCF_000181795.1 Trichinella spiralis
GTATTCTTATATGTCGATGAGGTTTGCTGTTTGTATGAAAAATCCTGTTTGACATTCATTCGTTTCATATAAAATACAGTCGAACTTAGTAAAGTGGACATTGGATAAGTGCATGAAAATTCTTGCTAAATTCCATGCTCACTTATAAGCAAGTTCAAATGTAATTTGAAATGCAACATCAAACAGATCAGCTACATCATAGACGCTGCTTTTGATGCGGAATGTTTAAATAATTCGTTATCATTGAAATATATACATTCAAAGGTTGCAAATGGAAATGAAAACAGATGGCAACTTAAATGTTCACCAACGCACCAGTCGGTTTCGTCGGTTACGGTTACGCTAATCACCGGTTACGGTAGCTGCTACGGATGGTCAGGCTCAACCGGAGAAAGTTTCAACAGATGCTTTTCCATTTGTTGGAAATTTCTCTAATGAGTTGTTAAATTCAATTTTAATACAAAGGGAAAGTCAACAAGTGATAAATGCTTTAGTCTCTCTAGGTAAAATTTTCAGTGCCAATGTTCTATTGGTTGGCAAAAAATCGAGTTTTCATTGGATCGCTTCTCATTGCAAGTTATGGCGTAATAGCATTGGTTCTATCGCCTAAACCAGGGATAGCCAAACTTCTTTTATCATCGAACCCCTCTGGTTCTCCGTGACGCCTCATTGATTCCCTATGGATTCCTTGATACCTCATCGACCCCCAAGCTCATAAAACAAGTTTTATTAATAATAAATCTCTTTATTACAATGTATCACCCTTTTATTTATTTTTAATTAATCAAAAATTTTAATCCATCATAATTTTTAATCAAATTTATTCTTTACCCTTTTTACAATTACTGATTCTCTATCAGATTTATTTTACCTTTACGTGTAATTATCCTTTTGTCAATTTGTATATCTGTTCCCATAATGGCCGTATTCATGTAAATTCAAAGTAGTTGATAATTCTTTTTATTTAACTATTATGATATTTTTTATTTAACTGTTTGGCATCGTTAATGTGAAGGATGTGTTTGATGAGCAGCTGCAAGGGCATTGATATTTGACTGGAAATTGGTGAGTTTCAGGCGCAAGTCTCCACGCATTTCTAGGTTCAGTCTGTTTCTTTGCTTTGATAAAATCGCATTTACCAATTCATCTGATGTGACGAAAGACAAAATCCTATACAACACATTTATCAAACTCTTGGAACAAAGCCGCATTTTGTCTAACTGGCGTCTAAACAACCAGTAAGAAAAGGTGGTGAAAATTTAGCCTGAAGTCGAAAATACTCTTAGCATCGCGCAAAATTCATTTCTGGTAGTGTCTGTTGATAGTTCAGAAAAGTATAAATTATTGTTACAAAATAGTTGTCCACGAAATAAATTACTCAGATGGGATTTCAAAGTTCATATTCGATCCTGGAGTTCATCGACCCCCATTGGACCCCTAAGCCTTTATCGACCCCTTAGAGCAGGGATAGCCAAACTTCTTTTATCATCGAACCCCTCTGGTTCTCCGTGACGCCTCATTGATTCCCTATGGATTCCTTGATACCTCATCGACCCCCAAGCTCATAAAACAAGTTTTATTAATAATAAATCTCTTTATTACAATGTATCACCCTTTTATTTATTTTTAATTAATCAAAAATTTTAATCCATCATAATTTTTAATCAAATTTATTCTTTACCCTTTTTACAATTACTGATTCTCTATCAGATTTATTTTACCTTTACGTGTAATTATCCTTTTGTCAATTTGTATATCTGTTCCCATAATGGCCGTATTCATGTAAATTCAAAGTAGTTGATAATTCTTTTTATTTAACTATTATGATATTTTTTATTTAACTGTTTGGCATCGTTAATGTGAAGGATGTGTTTGATGAGCAGCTGCAAGGGCATTGATATTTGACTGGAAATTGGTGAGTTTCAGGCGCAAGTCTCCACGCATTTCTAGGTTCAGTCTGTTTCTTTGCTTTGATAAAATCGCATTTACCAATTCATCTGATGTGACGAAAGACAAAATCCTATACAACACATTTATCAAACTCTTGGAACAAAGCCGCATTTTGTCTAACTGGCGTCTAAACAACCAGTAAGAAAAGGTGGTGAAAATTTAGCCTGAAGTCGAAAATACTCTTAGCATCGCGCAAAATTAATTTCTGGTAGTGTCTGTTGATAGTTCAGAAAAGTATAAATTATTGTTACAAAATAGTTGTCCACGAAATAAATTACTCAGATGGGATTTCAAAGTTCATATTCGATCCTGGAGTTCATCGACCCCCATTGGACCCCTAAGCCTTTATCGACCCCTTAGAGAGTCCCTTCGACCCAGAGGGGTCGATATCGACCACTTTGGCTACCCCTGGCCTTAAAGATTTCATTGATTAAAATTGTTCTGCTTTGATTAGCTACAAATTTTGTCATTTCATTGGTCCAAATGTTTAATCACATAATTCATTTACGTAATCTTTGATTTCTTTTAGTGTTTTATCCGTGACGTCATTAATTTGACAGTTAAATTTTTGAATTGTTTTTAGCTGTTTTTCTTTTAAATATATTACTTTAACACTTTGCACTTTTAGTGAGTAGTATTTGTAATATGATTTAAAAAAATTTCTATGTTTTACTGACGCTTGAGCGTGTATCACTTCCTTTTGTGTATTGGCTTATTTTGGTTACGTAATTCACAAACTGAAATTCATCATTATTTATTCCCATCATTCGAAAAGACATCTCAAACATACGAGAGAGAAAATAGCACAAACTAGTGAAGTGAAATAAGGAGAACTACAATTGAAGGTCTTGTTCTTTACAAATTAAATAAATATCTTTATTATGCAACT
>NW_003528295.1:233631-234074 GCF_000181795.1 Trichinella spiralis
CCTAACCGNAAGAGATAACTGGAACCAAGAGATGTTAAGTGAACNATGNCTTATCTGGGTCAATTCNATTGTTTTNNCATCATTCGACANCGTAATGNACGTTTTTACAANTGGCAGCAAAAGCTAGCCTTGTCAACGAAATTTGATAAATGAAAGATAAGCTATGCAGCGATTTATCATGAGCAAAGTCAAAATTCATTACACAAGATTTTTCTGAAATTTTCACTAGATCAACAATACACATATGAATTAAATTTTCCTCTAAGCTAGCCAAAAAGCATTNTTCAGTTCAATCTGTGCAGCAGCTACGCTGCATCTGAGAAATTTTTTACAGGACCCTTGTATATAATGTGAAGTCAGTACATACTGCACCAAATGTTTATTAAACATTTCACGATACCTTACAGGAGCTAGAATTTCAAGTATTTGTGACCAGCATGATG
>NW_003528295.1:234084-235374 GCF_000181795.1 Trichinella spiralis
GCTAAAACTAGGAGTGATGATGCTGATTAGCATCGAACACTTCTGATTTTGCCTGTCTGTTCTCTGAAAATGTTTCTAGTTTACAGAAGAATTTAATCTTTCCAATCTTTCTTTCGCTCCTGTTTACAAGAGTTATTGCTTTTCTTCTCATGTTTCATTTAAATAAAAAATAAAATCTGGTATTTTGTACAAAATACAAATTTGTGATTATACATTTTGTGTAAACTGTATTAAATTTGTTTTTCAATATCTAATATAAACCGACATCTGGGTTGACTAAACATTCAACTTGCAATTGTTGTATTACGATGATAACCAAATGTTGAACATTCCAGATCGAAAAGGATCTGTTGGATTTTGAAAACATTTCACCAAACAAATATGAAAGCAAAGAAAATTATTTTTCATCTCACGTTATCTTCCTCTAGCACTGCATATGTTCCACCAAAATATGATCATTGCTAATTATCATCGTCGGCAGGCATAAAGCATATATTGATCTTTTATTTCCCGGCCTTGACCCTTCTGCAAAGCAGCTAAAGCCTATTCAAATACAAAGGGAGAATCTACAAGTGATAAACTTTTCAGAAGCTGAAATTAGAAAAATAAGTCCATGCTAACATTAAGCAATCACCTTGTATTGGCGGGCAACTGCAGTTGTGGAAAATTCCGTTCTATTTTTAGATACGGGTGTGTCTTGTTTACATCGGTTTGGATGAAGGAAACAAGCGTTGTTTGCTTCATTTCTATCCATCAGACTTGACAGTTCACTGAGAACATGCAACGGCGATGAAATTTTTTAAATCATATTACAAATACTAATGACTAAAAGTGCAAAGTGGAAAAGTAAATATTTAAAAGGAAAACAGCTAAAAGCAATTTAAAAATTCCCCTGTCAAATTGGTGACGTCACGGATAAAACACTAAAAGAAATCAAAGATTACGTAATGAATTGTTATGTAATTAAAAATTTGGACCAATGAAATGAAAAAACTTGTAGCTAATCAAAGCCGAACAATTTTAACCCTTTGATGGATTGTTGGCGATAGGTACGTTGTTGGATTGTTGGGGTAGGCCACACCCCACTTTAGAAAAACACGTGTAAAAAGCTGGGAGTATGTTCAACTTTTGTGAAATTTATTTTATTGGATAGTTCGAAGAATTCTGTACATGATGGTATTAAAGCATTTCCAATTTTAATAATTTTTTAGCATTTTATTGGCAAAAAATGCGACAAAATTTTGGTTGAAAAATCGTCTTTTTTCAGTTTTTTTCTTCGCGTGGAATTAA
>NW_003528295.1:237335-238967 GCF_000181795.1 Trichinella spiralis
TAATCCTAAATGGAATATTTGATCTAATGAAATGAAAAAATATTACAGCTAATCACAAGGGAAAGATTTCAATCAATGAGCAATTAGACAATCGTGCACTTTGCATGCCTGATAATCCATGTCCCGATGCAGATCCTGCTGGTCAGCCAGCCCCTCCAGTGAATGGCGATGGACTTGGTGGTGCCAATGTAAGAAACTCGGCACGACATTATTGATGGTTTGCTTTTACTGTTCAAAATGACAGGAGGCATTCCCACTACCCGATGCTAGCCTGTGCTATTCTTATGAAAGCCAGCGGTTCAAAGAATCTTCTAGGTGGCAAATCTCGAGCTAGATTTCGGAAAGACAACGTGTGATTGCTTTGTGGTTACGTGTGCTTGGAGCGATTGGTGTGCTCGCAAGTCTAGTGGTGTAGGTGCAGCAGTGTGCTGAGGTGCAGTGAAGTGTGCTTGTGCATAATTTGGAGCGGTGCAGTTCAGCTTGTTTGTGTGATGCAGAGTTTACGTGCGTGATAACTGAAGCACTGAACTTGTCTTTGCCGTTAGATCTAATAAAATAAACCACCCACAAGGGGTTGCGTTTGATCGCATTTGAATCGTTCTTGCAGATTGACAGTTGATCTGCCAAAATCAAGAAACCAACGAAAACATGCAGTTCACTGACTAAGCATCAGATTGCGTTGTGTTCAAAACAACGTGGTCCTCTGAGCCGGTTTCTGAGAAAGTTAGATTCCAAATGTTTGTGATTCTACGGAACCCGCGATCTACAGATAGATCATTGTGGGTGATACAGATAAATTGTAAACAATGAGATCTTTCACTCGAAGGAAGCTGATCACGTTTCTAGTTTTTCGCAGATGATCTGGATCAACTGTGCATGAAGAATGCTGCAGCTGATAGGATAGAGGATCAGCTTTTCTCTACTGAAAAAGTCTACCGTCGAGTCTGCATACTCCAGAAAGAGTATGAGGCGAAGTTGATGATAACCGAGTGGGCAGAATATCGACAGAGCTTCTTTAGATGACGCCAAGTTGACGTATCTGCGTGGCAGTACAGAATCTGAAGGAACGCTTTGACCAGCAGTATAATGCGGTGAGAGAATTGACACTCAACTTCCTTAGGATCACCCCTGGTGAATGGACAATGGGGGGACTCTCTGACCACATAGACTGCCACCTCGACAGTTTAACAGAAATTGAGAAGGATCGCAGTTAGGCAGAGCTTTTGGCGGCAGAACTGCTGTGATTTCTGGCATTGAGAAACTCGCAGCCGCGACAAGGCTCAGATGGGATAATTTGGGAAAGGCTGACGAGAAGTTGCCGTCCGACTTGACAGCATTCCAGCGTTTTATCTCGGAGCAAGCGGAGGAAATGACTGAGTCCCACGGCGCAGGGCGCAACGGTAGTGAAACTGCCGCGGTTCCTACTGCAACTGAAGGCATTTCATTTGTGGGATGATCTATGATTCACATTGTCCATTGTCATTTCTGATTTTGAAATTGCGTCGGCATTGTTGTGTTTCCGTCCTCTGCAATGAACTTCTTCCACATCATAGTCTTGTAGGTGTTCTAGCGATCCGGCTACTCGACCTTCCGGGTCTTTTGAAATTGCCCAGCCAGGTCAGGCTGTCCCGG
>NW_003528295.1:239592-243615 GCF_000181795.1 Trichinella spiralis
GATATTAATTAGCAAGCATTTACTATAACTGTAACATGCTATGCTAATTTTGTCTGGGATGTCTACTCTAGAAAGAGAAAAGCTTTGAGTTTGGAGCAAAAACTAAGTAAAAAAGCAGAAGCTTTAAGTCATGTAAGGAAAGAGTGTACGTTGCGTGAATGCTATAGATATTGATCGTTCACAACTGTAGTTTGTTTCAATATCGAAAGGTCCACAAGCTATAATTGGTGTACAGAGTTCACTGTGGTTCATAATTATCAGCTAAAAGCTTGGATGACAGGAGATATTTTTCCAGCTGATATGATGAGATTATTCCTCACGATAATGAATGGCAGCAGAAGGCAAACAGATCTAAAGGAATACATCATCGCTTCTTCAGCAAATGGATCAAACTCTTGTTCAAAGTTTATAAAACCGGTATAGGAAGAAACTTTTGTGAAGAATTGTTTTTTCAGATGCTCTGGAGACGATTTGGTGTCACTACTTAGGAACGTCAATTTGAAAGTTTTCTGCTATATGATTGCGCAAGCGTGGAACTTGATTTCAGAATTTACTTTGGATATAGTATGGAATAAACCCCTTGGTTGCAATGAAAAATGTGTAAACTCATCAACAGACTGCGATGATTACTGGACAATTGTAATCGAAATGTTCAAAAAATTTAAGTTATTGCGGGACGATGATAATACACATGAACATGATATAACGCATCAAAGTGCTTTACTTTGATCTTGCCGAGTGCGTAAATACTGTTCAAAAAATGTCAACCAACAGTTGTTTTGCTCGTCATATAAATTACATTCTTGCTCACAATTCTACGAGTTATATGCATATGGTGCGTTTCTCGTTTGTCATGAGGGATAAATTAATTGAGGTGATTTTAGTACAAAGAGAAAAGGAACAACTGACAAATTATCCATAGGAATGGCAACTGCTTACTTTTAGCATCTTCTTAATTTGAGCATAACTGTTCTCGTTCAATCTTTCTTGTTTGCAGTCAAAAAAAATTGCTTTCATCTTCACAGTTTTCTTTGTCTTCTTTGACCTTTCTCACTTTAATTTAAATAATATATATATGGAATTTTATATACAAATAAATTTACATATTTGTTTACAAATTTTGTGTAAATTGCGTAAAATTTGTTTTTCAATATCCAAAGTAAGCTGACTACTTGCTTGACCAACAATCAAGCTGGAGTATTTGGATTTCAGTGATAAAGAAATGTGGAACATTCGAGATCAAAATCAACGCTCATGATTCAGCTGACCTGTTGCATTTTCAAAGTTATTCTTCCTAACAATAGAACGCTAAACCAAGTTGGTTTTATGCTAAAGTTTTCTTCATCACGGCAATGTCCACCATCATTCTAATCTATGTACTTGCCCTGCGTATGCCCTGCCGCCATATGGCTATTGCTAATTGTTCACATGGGCAGGTACAAAGGATGGATTGGCTTTTCGTCTACCATCCAGGATTTCATTTTCTGTTTTCTTGTGCACATTATATTATATATTTGCCTAGTTCTGATAGGCGTTTGACGAATGGCAGAAAATTGCTTGTTGATAAGCGTCAATTTGAAGAAATAAAATTAGAAAAACAGTTTATCACTGGAAAGAAGATAATCTTCTGTAATCAGTAAAATATGAAACTGTGAAGCATTTTAAAAGCATCATTTTTAAAGACCAATAGCCTTCAATTAAACAGCAAACTAACGTGGAATATCACTATGCCTTGCCCTATAACGTAAAACATCTTTTTTAATTTTGTACTTGAAAATATGCACATAAAAATTGAGCAAATGTAAAGAAACTGAACACGGAACTTAAGTATATTTACTATGGAATTGTATAATTAATTCTCATCAATGCAAATACAAAAGTTATGCTGAAGATTTTTTACTATTAAAAGAAATGTTCACTATTACACATTATGTCTCAAAAAACCTTTGTTTTCAAAAATGCATGTGATGAATTATGTCCATATAAGGTAAGTCAGTAGCCGAGCACTGATATTTGGGAAAACGTTGATAAAAAACAATCATCCAATCATTGACCAAAGCTGTGCAGTTAATCAAATGGTGCAAGTTCTTCGCCCAAAGATAAATAAAGATCACTAATACTACTGATCAAAGATAAATAATTAATATAATATCATGAGTCATTTGCCAGTTAGTGCTCAAACGCCGTATAGCATCTCAGTGAAAAGCCAATGAAAAAAAGAAGGCCAAAATCGAGCGGACAAACAATTAGCAAACCTATCTATAGCCATCTTGGAAGTCCTGAAAATTTGTTACAAAATTTTCAGGTGTGTCTATCAGTTAATGACGATCGAACATCAACGCCTGAATGTCATTTAATGCAACATTAATCAACTATTTTGATTTGACTGCGTAATACTGAATTGCTTACATATTTTTCAATATGTCGCCTATGGGAAAATTATAATATTACAGTTGCCGTTAGCAGTCGACTGGACAGATGCAGAGGATATGAAATCAACACGAAAATAAATACATTCTACATCTCCAAGCGCGATAATGATGTGGTGATGTAAATTTAAAAAATGCAAATATTGTTTTCAAAGTTGTTTTCTTTGAAAAGTTTTCAAAGATGAGTTTTAATACAAGTAATTATATATATATATATATAAATGGCTTAGTATGGCAGCTGCATCTGCCCCCAGCATAAGAACACTGACTGAACTAGAATTTGTTAAAATGCCTATCGGCGTTTAAGTTTAACCGGTAGAATTTAATTTCTGCTGTTAATTTATAGAATCTTTACTGGTCTTTAGCGGTTTTTAGATTTATGTTGAAATTATGTTAGCGGAGTTTTCAAATTATTTTTATAAGCTTGTGCACAACTTTCGCTAATATAGTGGAAAGAATAATACATTTTGTGTACCTTATTTTATAGTAACACCAAAAAATGGCAAATTTACTTTTATTGCTATCATTTTTATCACTTATCGATTCGGTCCCCAAGGCGAATTTGTTTGTTTGTGCTACTGTGTTTGCACTTCAAGTGCTTATTTTTGATAAATAATGACAACAGAAAATTTTAATGGATCTCCGTTAAGCTAATCATTCATTTGCATTGGTGTTGCATTTCTATCAGATTGAAGCTGAAATTAATTCCTTCTTTTTAAAAATAATTTAATTAAAAAAAATTTAGAAATAATAATAAAGTATCACTAATAAAGTGAACCCAGAGCAATTAGAGTAATATTTTAGTTGATAAAAAATTTTAATAATTGAATATCATGAAAAATTTTTACTACACAGCATTTTAAAGAGTACATTAATTTATTTAGTGGAATCATGTTAATTTTGTTGCAACAATTTTTTGATATTACAATGGATATTTATCTTAATGACATACTTTCCAGTAAGCTGGCATAATTTTTTTAAAGAATTTTATTCTTAAAAAATGAACTAAAACATTTGAAATTTTCATATAGTAAATTTCATATTGTTTCAAGTAAATTTTATTTCATGCATTTTTGAAAATTTTTGTTATGAGCATTTGTTACAACTTTTGGTATTTGTCATGCATAACTACCTAATTTTTTTCTTACTGTACTCAATTCAGTTGTTATTGTTTTAGGAGCACTTTTTATGATTGATTATGTCGTTCTCTTTGATTTTCTGTAATTAATTGTAAATGCATACATTAAATTATTTTACTTTTTTGTGAAATGGGTCACAGTTTATGATTCATTTAATATGCGTTTATACGGAAATCATAATATACGTAAATTAAGTCACATAAGCAAAAGTATTTGTTAAGTCATTAGAATTTGCATTTGAAAATTTCAGCTTTATTCAGTGTTTTTGAATCATGTAGAAGAACATGCTTAATGAGCCTGCCAGAAATTGTTCTTTGGTGCACAAACTGTTCTTGCTGTTGTTGCTAATGTGTAATTCAAAACATTGGAAAGAGAAATTTTGCCAGTGCAAGTTCAGAATGCATGTATGTCCCCCAGTATTTAAATTTTTTTAATGACAAATACGGTTTGTCTGG
>NW_003528295.1:243625-244753 GCF_000181795.1 Trichinella spiralis
AAGCAAAAAAAGAAAAGACCCCCATCTTTTGGGAAGGGGGATTTTTTTTGGGAAAAAAAAACGTGACAAAAAAAAGATAAGACCCCCAGTTGCCAAAAAGGGTAGAAAAACCCCTGCCGCCAATGAACCTTTTGGCGCCAGGCTACCGGTGAGGCTTTGGGAATGGTTAATCCCTAGCCACTTCCCCAATAAATGGAAGGATCAAACCAGAATTTAATTCCGTCCAATTTTTGTTGGAATTTTTCAAGCTAGAAAGGAGACCCTAAAAATTTATTTCAAAATAATTGAAATTTTTAATTCAAAAATAACATAAAAAATAAAATAAAATTATAGATACTGAAATCAAAAAAAAAAATGTGGAAATATCGATTTTCCTTGCTCAACACTTTTCCATATGTTTATGTTAAAAGTATAGAAAGGGCTTAAATAAACGAAGTTTTTTCGGAACCAAAAAAAACGACTATAGACCTGAGATTGGTATTAAAATGTGCAGAATAACGTGCTCTATTCAATATTGTAATTCCTTTCACGAATTTTACAAAATTAAGTCCACGCGAAGAAAAAAACTGAAAAAAGACGATTTTTCAACCAAAATCTTGTCGCATTTTTTGCCAATAAAATGCTAAAAAATTATTAAAATTGGAAATGCTTTAATACCATCATGTACAGAATTCTTCGAACTATCCAATAAAATAAATTTCATAAAAGTTGAACATACTCCCAGCTTTTTACACGTGTTTTTCTAAAGTGGGGTGTGGCCTACCCCAACAATCCAACAACGTACCTTTTAAGTTTACGATGTTCTGTAGACCGAACAAAAAATCCTGGAACATTGAAATTTTTTTCAAAATATGTCTTATTGTTTCAAAAGAGATGTCACAAAGCTTCAGACTATAAAAATGAAAATTGACAGAATGCGACGAAAAGAAAACCCCCTGGGGTGGGCTCTACCCCAACAATCCATCAAAGGGTTAATCAATGAAAAGTTTAGGCGATAGAACCAATGCTATTACGCCATAACTATGCAATGAGAAGCGATCCAATGAAAACTCGATTTTTTGCCAACCAATAGAACATTAGCACTGAAAATTTCACTTAAAGAGACTATCCCTATAAAAATACATATAT
>NW_003528295.1:244763-245368 GCF_000181795.1 Trichinella spiralis
GCATATTTTAAACAGACCCTGATATAATGTGGAGTCCGTACATCCTGCACCAAATGTTTATTAAGCATTCACGATACACTACATGAGGTGGGAATTTCAGTATTTGTGACCAGCATGATGCCATAGAAATGCGCAACGCATAGATTTAAGCGATAATACTGCTAGTCTGGAATTTTAACAATACATGCGGCACAATGTGGTTTTACAATACATTACAATTGGCGCTGTTCATTGCTTTCTTTCTGCTTTCGAAGTGCTTCACTTTTATTTAGCCATAAGAGTTTAAAATTAAAAATACAGTTTAAAAGAAGTGTCAGCCAACAGTTGCTTTCACTCGTCATATAAATTACCTTCTTAGCTAACAATTAAATAAGATTTACGCTGAATGTTCTTTTTTGTTTGACAGATATTGTTCTGATGAAGGCTGGTTGAAGGCTATTAAGTACAAAGAGAAAATCTAAAATTGATAAATTGTCTACAGCTGCAATTTTCAGCTAAAACTGGGAGTGATGATTGCTGAATTTTAGCATCGAAACACTTTTCTGATTTTGCCTGTCTGTTCTCTGAAAATGTTTTCTAGTTTACAAAAAAATTTAAATCTTTCC
>NW_003528295.1:245661-247730 GCF_000181795.1 Trichinella spiralis
TTTAGAATACGGGTGTGTCTTGTTTACATCGGTTTGGATGAAGGGAAACAAGCGTTGTTTGTTTCATTTTCTATCCATCAGGCTTGACAGTTCACTGAGAACATGCAACGGCGGATGAAATTTTTTTTAAATCATATTACAAATACTAATGACTAAAAGTGCAAAGTGGAAAAGTAAATATTTAAAAGGAAAGCAGTTAAAAGCAATTTAAAAATTCCCCTGTCAAATTGGTGACGTCACGGATAAACACTAAAAGAAATCAAAGATTACGTAATGAATTGTTATGTAATTAAAAATTTGGACCAATGAAATGAAAAAACTTGTAGCTAATCAAAGCCGAACAATTTTAACCCTTTGATGGATTGTTGGCGATAGGTACGTTGTTGGATTGTTGGGGTAGGCCACACCCCACTTTAGAAAAACACGTGTAAAAAGCTGGGAGTATGTTCAACTTTTGTGAAATTTATTTTATTGGATAGTTCGAAGAATTCTGTACATGATGGTATTAAAGCATTTCCAATTTTAATAATTTTTTAGCATTTTATTGGCAAAAAATGCGACAAAATTTTGGTTGAAAAATCGTCTTTTTTCAGTTTTTTTCTTCGCGTGGAATTAATTTTGTAAAATTCGTGAAACAAATTAATTCAGAAATTAATTAATTAATTCAGAAACAACAAATTAATTAAATTAATTCGTGAATTTTCAGCTAGAAGAGACTTGAAATTTATTTCAAATAATGAAATTTTAATCAAAATACATAAAAATAAATAAATTATAGATACTGAAATCAAAAAAAAATGTGGGATATCGATTTCCTGCTCAACACTTTTCCATATGTTTATGTTAAAACTATAGAAAGGGCTTAGATAAGCGAAGTCTTTTCGGAACCAAAAAAAACGACTATAGACCTGAGTTTGGTATCAAAATGTGCAGAATAACGTGCTCTATTCAATAATGTAATTTGTTTCACGAATTTTACAAAATTAAGTCCACGCGAAGAAAAAAACTGAAAAAAGACGATTTTTCAACCAAAATTTTGTCGCATTTTTTGCCAATAAAATGCTAAAAAATTATTAAAATTGGAAATGCTTTAATACCATCATGTACAGAATTCTTCGAACTATCCAATAAAATAAATTTCATAAAAGTTGAACATACTCCCAGCTTTTTACACGTGTTTTTCTAAAGTGTGGTGTGGCCTACCCCAACAATCCAACAACGTACCTTTTAAGTTTACGATGTTCTGTAGACCGAACAAAAAATCCTGGAACATTGAAATTTTTTTCAAAATATGTCTTATTGTTTCAAAAGAGATGTCACAAAGCTTCAGACTATAAAAATGAAAATTGACAGAATGCGACGAAAAGAAAACCCCCTGGGGTGGGCTCTACCCCAACAATCCATCAAAGGGTTAATCAATGAAAAGTTTAGGCGATAGAACCAATGCTATTACGCCATAACTATGCAATGAGAAGCGATCCAATGAAAACTCGATTTTTTGCCAACCAATAGAACATTAGCACTGAAAATTTCACTTAAAGAGACTATCCCTATAAAAATACATATATGCATGTTTTGTAATGAAAGAAACTTTGTGAATATTAAAGTAAAATTTTTGGATTGTGAACAGAAATGATTTAAATAGAACACTCCCAGTAAAATCAAGAAATTAATCAGATGCTAACAATTTAGTAGTTGCCACTCCTTGGTTAAGCTTGAAAGCTGCAACTGTGAACAATTTATCAATTGTGCATTTTCTCTTTGTATTAAAATCGCTATTACCAACATATGTGATGTGACGAGAAAAGCGAAAAATGTTTGACAAAAGCATATGCGAGAAATCATGCGTAAAATTAAGTGAAATTGCGAGCTAACGCGTAACGTTAGCATTTATAACCCGGAAATTAAAAGTGTTACTACAACATTCCAGATTTTTCAAACAGAGGGATGGTCCCAGTTGGGCTCAATTTTATTCCCATTTGGACCCACTGTTCATTTATTTGTCGTTGTCCTCGCTGTTTTATTAGTCCGTAATCTCGCTATTTTATTAGACCGTAAAGTCTTTTTTC
>NW_003528295.1:248550-271060 GCF_000181795.1 Trichinella spiralis
ATCTAATGAAAATGAAAAAAATATTACAGCTAATCACAAGGGAAAGATTTCAATCAATGAGCAATTAGACAATCGTGCACTTTGCATGCCTGATAATCCATGTCCCGATGCAGATCCTGCTGGTCAGCCAGCCCCTCCAGTGAATGGCGATGGACTTGGTGGTGCCAATGTAAGAAACTCGGCACGACATTATTGATGGTTTGCTTTTACTGTTCAAAATGACAGGAGGCATTCCCACTACCCGATGCTAGCCTGTGCTATTCTTATGAAAGCCAGCGGATCAAAGAATCTTCTATGTGGCAAATCTCGAGCTAGATTTCGGAAAGACAACGTGTGATTGCTTTGTGGTTACGTGTGCTTGGAGCGATTGGTGTGCTCGCAAGTCTAGTGGTGTAGGTGCAGCAGTGTGCTGAGGTGCAGTGAAGTGTGCTTGTGCATAATTTGGAGCGGTGCAGTTCAGCTTGTTTGTGTGATGCAGAGTTTACGTGCGTGATAACTGAAGCACTGAACTTGTCTTTGTCGTTAGATCTAATAAAATAAACCACCCACAAGGGGTTGCGTTTGATCGCATTTGAATCGTTCTTGCAGATTGACAGTTGATCTGCCAAAATCAAGAAACCAACGAAAACATGCAGTTCACTGACTAAGCATCAGATTGCGTTGTGTTCAAAACAACGTGGTCCTCTGAGCCGGTTTCTGAGAAAGTTAGATTCCAAATGTTTGTGATTCTACGGAACCCGCGATCTACAGATAGATCATTGTGGGTGATACAGATAAATTGTAAACAATGAGATCTTTCACTCGAAGGAAGCTGATCACGTTTCTAGTTTTTCGCAGATGATCTGGATCAACTGTGCATGAAGAATGCTGCAGCTGATAGGATAGAGGATCAGCTTTTCTCTACTGAAAAAGTCTACCGTCGAGTCTGCATACTCCAGAAAGAGTATGAGGCGAAGTTGATGATAACCGAGTGGGCAGAATATCGACAGAGCTTCTTTAGATGACGCCAAGTTGACGTATCTGCGTGGCAGTACAGAATCTGAAGGAACGCTTTGACCAGCAGTATAATGCGGTGAGAGAATTGACACTCGACTTCCTTAGGATCACCCCTGGTGAATGGACAATGGGGAGACTCTCTGACCACATAGACTGCCACCTCGACAGTTTAACAGAAATTGAGAAGGATCGCAGTTAGGCAGAGCTTTTGGCGGCAGAACTGCTGTGATTTCTGGCATTGAGAAACTCGCAGCCGCGACAAGGCTCAGATGGGATAATTTGGGAAAGGCTGACGAGAAGTTGCCGTCCGACTTGACAGCATTCCAGCGTTTTATCTCGGAGCAAGCGGAGGAAATGACTGAGTCCCACGGCGCAGGGCGCAACGGTAGTGAAACTGCCGCGGTTCCTACTGCAACTGAAGGCATTTCATTTGTGGGATGATCTATGATTCACATTGTCCATTGTCATTTCTGATTTTGAAATTGCGTCGGCATTGTTGTGTTTCCGTCCTCTGCAATGAACTTCTTCCACATCATAGTCTTGTAGGTGTTCTAGCGATCCGGCTACTCGACCTTCCGGGTCTTTGAAATTGCGCAGCCAGGTCAGGCTGTCCCGGTCAGTGCGCAGGATGGGCCGATGCCCAACAAGGTATATTCAGAACAGCTTTGTGATGCAGACGACGCTCAGCAACTAGCTCTTTCCTCGTCGTTGAGGTCTTCCTCTATGTCTTCAGCAGTGTTCTGATTGCATAAGTGATCATCCGTTTACCTCCAGGATCTTGATTTTGCGATAGAGTACCGGTTTCATATGCATTAGTACAGTGGAACTTTGATTATCTGAACACCTGATTATTTGAACACATTTTGGTCGGCTGGTTAAAATGCATTGTTTTTGATATTAAATTTAGCAAGCATTTTACTAATACTGTAACATTGTTATTGCTAATTTTTGTCTGGGTTGTCTACTTCTAGAAAGAGAAAAGCTTTGAGTTTGGAGCAAAAACTAAGTAAAAAAGCAGAAGCTTTAAGTCATGTAAGGAAAGAGTGTACGTTGCGTGAATGCTATAGATATTGATCGTTCACAACTGTAGTTTGTTTCAATATCGAAAGGTCCACAAGCTATAATTGGTGTACAGAGTTCACTGTGGTTCATAATTATCAGCTAAAAGCTTGGATGACAGGAGATATTTTTCCAGCTGATATGATGAGATTATTCCTCACGATAATGAATGGCAGCAGAAGGCAAACAGATCTAAAGGAATACATCATCGCTTCTTCAGCAAATGGATCAAACTCTTGTTCAAAGTTTATAAAACCGGTATAGGAAGAAACTTTTGTGAAGAATTGTTTTTTCAGATGCTCTGGAGACGATTTGGTGTCACTACTTAGGAACGTCAATTTGAAAGTTTTCTGCTATATGATTGCGCAAGCGTGGAACTTGATTTCAGAATTTACTTTGGATATAGTATGGAATAAACCCCTTGGTTGCAATGAAAAATGTGTAAACTCATCAACAGACTGCGATGATTACTGGACAATTGTAATCGAAATGTTCAAAAAATTTAAGTTATTGCGGGACGATGATAATACACATGAACATGATATAACGCATCAAAGTGCTTTACTTTGATCTTGCCGAGTGCGTAAATACTGTTCAAAAAAATGTCAACCAACAGTTGTTTTGCTCGTCATATAAATTACATTCTTGCTCACAATTCTACGAGTTATATGCATATGGTGCGTTTCTCGTTTGTCATGAGGGATAAATTAATTGAGGTGATTTTAGTACAAAGAGAAAAGGAACAACTGACAAATTATCCATAGGAATGGCAACTGCTTACTTTTAGCATCTTCTTAATTTGAGCATAACTGTTCTCGTTCAATCTTTCTTGTTTGCAGTCAAAAAAATTGCTTTCATCTTCACAGTTTTCTTTGTCTTCTTTGACCTTTCTCACTTTAATTTAAATAATATATATATGGAATTTTATATACAAATAAATTTACATATTTGTTTACAAATTTTGTGTAAATTGCGTAAAATTTGTTTTTCAATATCCAAAGTAAGCTGACTACTTGCTTGACCAACAATCAAGCTGGAGTATTTGGATTTCAGTGATAAAGAAATGTGGAACATTCGAGATCAAAATCAACGCTCATGATTCAGCTGACCTGTTGCATTTTCAAAGTTATTCTTCCTAACAATAGAACGCTAAACCAAGTTGGTTTTATGCTAAAGTTTTCTTCATCACGGCAATGTCCACCATCATTCTAATCTATGTACTTGCCCTGCGTATACCCTGCCGCCATATGGCTATTGCTAATTGTTCACATGGGCAGGTACAAAGGATGGATTGGCTTTTCGTCTACCATCCAGGATTTCATTTTCTGTTTTCTTGTGCACATTATATTATATATTTGCCTAGTTCTGATAGGCGTTTGACGAATGGCAGAAAATTGCTTGTTGATAAGCGTCAATTTGAAGAAATAAAATTAGAAAAACAGTTTATCACTGGAAAGAAGATAATCTTCTGTAATCAGTAAAATATGAAACTGTGAAGCATTTTAAAAGCATCATTTTTAAAGACCAATAGCCTTCAATTAAACAGCAAACTAACGTGGAATATCACTATGCCTTGCCCTATAACGTAAAACATCTTTTTTAATTTTGTACTTGAAAATATGCACATAAAAATTGAGCAAATGTAAAGAAACTGAACATGGAACTTAAGTATATTTACTATGGAATTGTATAATTAATTCTCATCAATGCAAATACAAAAGTTATGCTGAAGATTTTTTACTATTAAAAGAAATGTTCACTATTACACATTATGTCTCAAGAAACCTTTGTTTTCAAAAATGCATGTGATGAATTATGTCCATATAAGGTAAGTCAGTAGCCGAGCACTGATATTTGGGAAAACGTTGATAAAAAACAATCATCCAATCATTGACCAAAGCTGTGCAGTTAATCAAATGGTGCAAGTTCTTCGCCCAAAGATAAATAAAGATCACTAATACTACTGATCAAAGATAAATAATTAATATAATATCATGAGTCATTTGCCAGTTAGTGCTCAAACGCCGTATAGCATCTCAGTGAAAAGCCAATGAAAAAAGAAGGCCAAAATCGAGCGGACAAACAATTAGCAAACCTATCTATAGCCATCTTGGAAGTCCTGAAAATTTGTTACAAAATTTTCAGGTGTGTCTATCAGTTAACCGTTTACTGGCCGAATTAGGTTCCCCTTGCGTAAGGGCTATAATATTTAAAAAATGGCTTAATAAGAAGGATCTAAGGTACATGTGTTAATGCCACCTCATTCTGATTGAAACAATGTACTTTTTTGGCATGTTCCCAAATGGGAACATTGGCACTTGGGCTTAACAATTTTACCAATAATTCAATATTAAAGGTTTCATACTTCACGTCACATTGTGGATAATATAAAGTTATTTCTACAGTAGAAACATATTGATTAAATTATGCTAAGCCATGATAAGACGGAAAACAATTTCAGTGTAGCCTTTTTCTGCACTGAACACATTCATTTCTGCAGTTTCTTTGGCAAACTGCACATCGTCCTTGGGCACATGATTGGAAGTAGTGCCCGTACGAAGTCCGGAGTCTTATTGGTAAGTGTGACCGTGGCCCTGGGTGGTTTCTTACGAATGGTCTCGCGTGCCATAAATGGATGGCGATTTCCCGGCGGAACTGTAAATGTGACAGCCGGTCATTGGTTGCTGTATGTAGCTCCATGTGCAATTTCCAAGCTGCCACTACGGCCATATTCAACGCATGTGAAAATAAATTCCACCATCATTTTCTTGATCTGAATTTCGGTCGATAACTAGATAACACTTTGTCCATCACATTCACACCACCCATATATTTGTTGTACTGCCGTATGATGTTTGGCTCTGTTATATCGACATGTTTCTTCTCAGCTTTCGAATATCTTTTTACAGTTTTAACCGGAAAATGTGTATGATAATTGGATGCAATAGTTACTGCAGCGTTGTCATTCCATCGGCACACATACATTTCTCCATCACATGCATGTTCGAAATATCCTCGGCATTTTTTCATTATTACTTCCGGCTTCATAAGGGGGCAGTTGCGTATTCTGGCATTTCGAATTGTACCCGTAGCCTTTATTCGTCGTCACGTCGTCTTCATTCACAATTCGATCGCTATCCACGGTAACGTCTACCTCACCACAGACATCTAGTGGCATCACTTCATCTAAATCGTCTTCCTCAATATGCTCCTCATCAGTCAGGTTTCCATCTTCACAGGGTGGTAACTGACAAACTTCTGCATTGATTTGGTCTTCTGGGGGTAAGGTCTCTAAATAGTCTATAGCGTTTTCCAACGTGAGAAATCTCGAAGCCATCACCAACTCAAATAACGACAACTTTACAGAATGGCAGTAGGGCTGTAGTCTAAGTGGGAACTGAGACAACAGAGCCGACAGCTGTGAACAGGCCTTGCATCATTTGGTCAAAGTTGACCGAAACTTGGATACAGCTGTCTCCAACGACAGCCAAATAATGAGAAAGATGGAACAAATGAATGTGTCAGTTGTTAGAACAGAGGTGTAGATCTCACCATTAATGTTCGCTGTGACCAAAAAACAACCTCGAGCTGTACTTATACTCAAAGAGGATTTGGTGTGGAATACGTGATTTTTATTCATGCCAAGCGCCAATGTTCCCATTTGGGAACATCAAACTTTCCCACCGTCCCGTCAGCTGCCACATAGTTATAAAATAATAAAATAATATTTATTTGATAGACAGCATCTTCTTCTTCATTCCATGTTAATTATATGCAGCTGACACCAATTTTTTAAATAAAAATCTAACTGAGAGCGAGACAGGTTAAAAAACTCGAAAATTAGCATACTTTGGGGTCCATTATCTCAGGAAAGAGTAAGTGTAGATTAGCAGAATGGAACTATGAAATAAAACTCAACAAAATCTAAACAACAAAAAAAAAATTGGGTGTGTTAACCTTCTCCTCACAGAGATATTTGGCCTCAAATATCATGTTCCCAAAAGGGAACATTGGCATCTAAACGGTTAATGACGATCGAACATCAACGCCTGAATGTCATTTAATGCAACATTAATCAACTATTTTGATTTGACTGCGTAATACTGAATTGCTTACATATTTTTCAATATGTCGCCTATGGGAAAATTATAATATTACAGTTGCCGTTAGCAGTCGACTGGACAGATGCAGAGGATATGAAATCAACACGAAAATAAATACATTCTACATCTCCAAGCGCGATAATGATGTGGTGATGTAAATTTAAAAAATGCAAATATTGTTTTCAAAGTTGTTTTCTTTGAAAAGTTTTCAAAGATGAGTTTTAATACAAGTAATTATATATATATATATATATAAATGGCTTAGTATGGCAGCTGCATCTGCCCCCAGCATAAGAACACTGACTGAACTAGAATTTGTTAAAATGCCTATCGGCGTTTAAGTTTAACCGGTAGAATTTAATTTCTGCTGTTAATTTATAGAATCTTTACTGGTCTTTAGCGGTTTTTAGATTTATGTTGAAATTATGTTAGCGGAGTTTTCAAATTATTTTTATAAGCTTGTGCACAACTTTCGCTAATATAGTGGAAAGAATAATACATTTTGTGTACCTTATTTTATAGTAACACCAAAAAATGGCAAATTTACTTTTATTGCTATCATTTTTATCACTTATCGATTCGGTCCCCAAGGCGAATTTGTTTGTTTGTGCTACTGTGTTTGCACTTCAAGTGCTTATTTTTGATAAATAATGACAACAGAAAATTTTAATGGATCTCCGTTAAGCTAATCATTCATTTGCATTGGTGTTGCATTTCTATCAGATTGAAGCTGAAATTAATTCCTTCTTTTTAAAAATAATTTAATTAAAAAAATTTAGAAATAATAATAAAGTATCACTAATAAAGTGAACCCAGAGCAATTAGAGTAATATTTTAGTTGATAAAAAATTTTAATAATTGAATATCATGAAAATTTTTTACTACACAGCATTTTAAAGAGTACATTAATTTATTTAGTGGAATCATGTTAATTTTGTTGCAACAATTTTTTGATATTACAATGGATATTTATCTTAATGACATACTTTCCAGTAAGCTGGCATAATTTTTTTAAAGAATTTTATTCTTAAAAAATGAACTAAAACATTTGAAATTTTCATATAGTAAATTTCATATTGTTTCAAGTAAATTTTATTTCATGCATTTTTGAAAATTTTTGTAATGAGCATTTGTTACAACTTTTGGTATTTGTCATGCATAACTACCTAATTTTTTTCTTACTGTACTCAATTCAGTTGTTATTGTTTTAGGAGCACTTTTTATGATTGATTATGTCGTTCTCTTTGATTTTCTGTAATTAATTGTAAATGCATACATTAAATTATTTTACTTTTTTGTGAAATGGGTCACAGTTTATGATTCATTTAATATGCGTTTATACGGAAATCATAATATACGTAAATTAAGTCACATAAGCAAAAGTATTTGTTAAGTCATTAGAATTTGCATTTGAAAATTTCAGCTTTATTCAGTGTTTTTGAATCATGTAGAAGAACATGCTTAATGAGCCTGCCAGAAATTGTTCTTTGGTGCACAAACTGTTCTTGCTGTTGTTGCTAGTGTGTAATTCAAAAACATTGGAAAGTGGAAATTTTGCCAGTGAAAGTTCAGAATGCAAGTATGTGCCCCGGTATTTATATTTTTTAATGAGAAATATGGTTTTCTGGTGGTAAAGTTTGAAATTTTTATTTTTCAATTTGCTCAAATTTTACAGATTAATTTTGCATTGTTTTGACGATCTTAGTGTTACATTAATAGTTGTGTTGAGTTGAGTTGCAATGTATTTTGCAGTTACTCGCAAATGAGTGGAAACATTTTATTTATGCCTTTAAAATGAATGCTTTTATTAATTTTCCATTGATTTTAAAATTTCTGTATTATAAAATATTGGCAATTCTTTTTATATTTATTTCAAAATTATCATAATTTAAAGGCTAAAATAAGTGAAGCTAACTTTGGAGCCCTAATTGTTTTTCTGTTGGAGCTTGATATTGAATTATTGGTATTGAATAGTAATAATTACAGTTTTACTGTATTATAGTTGGAATGTATAATGTTATAATAATAGTCTAAGTGGATGGTTGTATTAAAATTTTCACTTTTTATTAAACAGAATGTATTATTACGTAACGCGTTACTGATGTTACTGTAAATGACTAACGAATAAAATAAATAAATTTGTGAATGTTTACATACGTTCAACTTTATTGACTGTCTATTCTTTGAAGTAGTTCTGTGTTAAGGAAAATGCAAATTATTATTACTGGATTCGGTTTTTTGTCATAATATGTATATTTTATAATTTATGATATTAAAAAAATTGTTTTTTTAATGTATAGAATTGTGCGAGTGGCATATTTTTAGAAGGGTTTTGTTATATAGAACGTTCTTTTGCTGCACTCATTTTATATTTATTGAAAAAAAGCAAGTTTACGAAAGTTAAAACGGTCACGGTTCAGTAGTGGTTTTATTGATTTATTAAGCTGGGTATATTTATTAAATAAACAACTTTGTTATTGCCAGTAAATTATTATTTAAAAAATAAATTTCCATTTTTCAATTTTATTACTTTCTTTTTCCTTAAGTTCATTAGTCATTGTAAGCACTTTGGATGGTTCCTTGTCGGTTTTGGATGCATCTAAGAATGGGAAAGTTTTATGGAGTTTGGCAACAAACCAGCTGCCATTGTTACAGTCAACGTTGAATAATATCGAAGTAATGTTTTGCTTTTTTTGAAGTTATATTTATTTATAGGTTATTATAATTTTTTTATTTTTCTATTAGGTCGTATCTGGGGGTTTGTCATTTCGCTTGCTACCGTCACTGGACGGAAGTCTTTACATGTATAATGAAATCGTCACTCAGGGAATTCCATTAAGCGTTGATTCGCTGCTCAGCAGTTCCACAAAGATTGGTGACGATGTCATCGTTGGCTCAAAAGATATTGTCACATACGGGGTAGACGCGAAAACTGGCAAAGTAAGCGAATATTTATTCTTTGTATTATATACTTTCAATATGACTGCTACTCGTAGACTGCATTTTTTAGCCTAAAACATGCTTAATTTTTTTTGTATGCAATTCTTGCAAATTGAGATAAATTGTACGTCTTATGTTTAGTTTTTTTTGCATTGCTTGCAGAGATATTATATTGTTTACTTTTTTATTATAGATATATTATAGTTGTTCTTCTTATGGCTGTGAAAATTTTGTAACGCCAAATGATGCCGAAAAATTGGTAATTCGACGTGTTTCACAAATTGTACGCGCTGTTGATTTATCTACAGGAAATGAAAGGTTCGTATTTTATCAGTTTATCTTATGAATTAAAATTTTTTGTTTATAAAGATGGAATGTGACGGTTGGCGAACATCAGCTATTCTTGTCCAATGCTGACGTCAAGAGCATGCTTAATAGCAAAATAAACTATAATCAAGCATGTATGAACAGCAACATTCAAATAAGAGTGATTCCTCCAGAAGGTATTGTTTACGCTACTTTGAAGAATAATCTGGATGGCGTTCTTTGGCAGCAAAAAGTATTGCACAAATGCAAATTGCAAAGTTGTTATAAATAATCTGTTTTGTTTTGTATCGTTTTGCTTATTTCAGTTTCAAAGTCCTGTTGCTAAGGTTTGGTTGTTGAATAAGAACAATTTAGAAGAATTGTCTTTGTTTGATCCGAATGTTGTTCCCGCTTTGGAAAATTTTGTCGGAACTGCATCGTCTGAATTTCATCCAACTATTGAATCGATGATATACATGGGCTATTATGGAAGCCAACGTTATATTATTCCTTCAGAAGAAGAAAGGCATCTGTTGCAATTGTATTCGCAAAGTCACATGGCTTCTACGGTTCCTGGTCGTCTTTACTTGGCAACTTTGGCTGGTGCAGAAAAATTCTTTTCAAATTCTATGCAAATTTATTTATTTTTTTTGCTCCATTTTTTATTTGTACTTTGCATTCAGGACATTCTTACAATTTGCCACTTTTGGAAAGCGAAAATGCAAATTGCCCTTCAGGTAGTGATCACTGTTCTCTGTGTTCAGCCAGTGATGTCAGCACTATTTTGCAGCAAATGCAAAGTCCAAGTAAATATTTATTTTTGTCACTGTGCAGTTATTGAATAAATTTTTATTGAAAAGAATATTTTTTTAAAAAAAAATTTTTTTTCTAACAGACTCCGGTTGGTACTTGTACAATTTGAAGTCTGGTTCCGCATTGCAAAAGTGGAAACAGTGGGATCAGGAATTTTCGTCAATATCTGAAGCGAGAAATCGAAACAGCTTGTCACTTGTCGACGTGTGGGATTGGTGGTACGTAGTGCGAGAAGTGTTGTTTGATGCGTTTGTTTGTTCGAATCATTTCTTTATTCCAGGAAACACGCACTGTTGCTCTGTGTTGTCGTAGCGTTCATCCCTCAGATAATTCTCTTTTCATATGTATTCCGAAAATTCACCGAAACTGAGACAAAGGTTCCTTTCTGTCATGTTGACCAATTTATTCATTTTTTTATTGATTTTTAATTTTATTTTTTTTTATTTTGGAATATTTTTTATAGGAATCTCGATCCAGGACAACGTCAGTTACAACGAAATCTCAAGAATCGATGACTGACTCGCAGCATTTCACAAATGAAATTAAACAAGAATTTTCATCCAGGTAAAAAATAATACAGATTTTTTTCTCTTCTGATTTATTTATTTAACATCTTTTTAGATTTTTGAAAGATTTCATACCGGTACGATGTTTGGGCTGCGGTGGTTTTGGAACAGTTTACGAATCAGTGAACAAAGTCGATGAGCAAAAGTATGCTGTCAAACGGATTGCTCTACCGGAGAGGTTGTAGTAACTTTTTTTTAATAAATAAATAAATATTTATTTATTTGAAAAAAGCTTTTCTTTTTCTTTTTTATAGAGATTACGCCAAAGAGAAAGTAATACGAGAAGTGAAAGCTTTGGCAAAGTTGGATCATCCGGGTATTGTACGTTATTACAATTCATGGTTTGAAGAGCCACCGCTGGAATGGTTGGATTCTTTGGAAGCTTCCGTATTTAAAAAATGGTAAGTTGATAAATGGTGCTTCAATGAATATGTGTAGTAGGAAGGTGATCATTTGTGGTGAGCTTTTTGTTTTTCGTCTTATTTTTAGTGGCAGTAGCTGTCTGAGCACTGGTGAAAACATGCCTTACGGGAAATGCCTTGGTGAATTTGAAACGTTGAGCGATTGCAAAATATCCGACGGTCCGCAGAGTAACAAGACCACGAGTACGCAGTACAATTCCAAGCACTATTGGCCTCGCTTTTACAAAGAAGAATCGTCTGTGATGTTCAACGATGCGGATGTTGATCCTACGGGCAAGATCTCTTCTTCTTCTTCTTCTGCTCAGGATGGTGATGGTGGTAATGAGGAAAATTCGTTGGAAATTGTATTTCAAAATTCTGGCGACGAAACTTCACCTGACTCACAAAACGTGCAAATTGAAAGTTCCAAATTGAAACAGCTGAATTCGTTACGTTTGGGCGTATTGCAAACTTTGCACAGCAGTTGTTCTAAAAATAAAAAGCACAACAAAGAATTGCAAACTCAAACGTGCGTCGGCAAGGCTTTCCTTTTCATTCAAATGCAACTCTGTCAACAGGATACGTTGATGGATTGGTTGAACGAAAATAATACCGGCAAAAGGGACGAATCGTTGATGCTCGATTGGTTTCGGCAAACTGTATTAGCCATGGAATATGTGCACGATTGCGGCATGATTCACAGAGATTTAAAAGTAGCCAATAATCCTATTATTATTATTATTTTCATTTAATCGATCAAATTACACCTTTTCTAGCCGACAAATATATTTTTCTCACTTACTGGTCAAGTGAAAATTGGTGATTTTGGCCTTGCCAAAGAATGCTTTTCCTGTGAGCACTGTGAAGATACGGCCGATACTTTACCTCAATCTTCATCCGGTAGCAACAGTTGCATTCATACAGAAAATGTTGGCACTTATTTGTATATGAGTCCTGAACAGGTTGTGAGGCTTATTTTAATTTCATTTTCATTTTTCTTTCATCCAAATTTTAGGAGACAAAGTTTGCATACACGTTCAAAGTGGACATCTACGCTCTTGGACTGATATTTGTTGAACTGATGATTCCATTTTCGACGCAAATGGAACGGGTTACAATTTTGAAAAATTTACGCAAACTGAAACTGCCCAATGCCATTTCCGACTGCCCGATAAAGGTATATATTTATTTCAATTTTATGATTGTAATTCATTTTTGAATCTTTCAGAGTACTTTTGTGAAGAAATTGTTATCGCATTTAGCAGACGAGCGGCCTACGTGCAAAGAAATCTTGAAATCAGAATTGTTCACTTCTGTTGCTGTTCGTTCATGATGTGCGATTTTTGTTTTTATTTTTTGCAGTTTTTTGCAACGCTCATTTATTAACACGATTTATTTTTGTATATATACATATATATTTATTTATTTATTTATATATTTGCATATATCTAATAAATTGCTTGAAATGAACGAAAACACTTGCAGAAATATCCTGTGAAGAATAGAAACTGTGCTTTATTTTTTATTTAAATGAAGTGATTACATTTTTTTCGTTTACTGAAAGATAAATATTTTGCAACGTGAAAATGAACAATATCACTATTGCTGTCGCAAAATGCATAACAAACGCTAGAGTAAAAGGCGAAGAAAATTGTGACTTGAAACTCAGCGTGTTTCAAAGCAAATATTTTGTTTGCTTCAAAAAATATGTCTGTAATTTTCTTTTTAATGCACAGGAAAATTGGGCAGTAGCTGGAAAAACTGAAAAAAGCAGGTGGAAGCTTTTGGTGTAATAATGCATTCATTGTTGAACGACAGCTGGCCGTTAGATCTCAGCCTGGAAATAATTACTGTAAATAAATAATTCAATGAGTGTTGAAATTGACAAAAAAAGCTACTGCTTGAACAGCAATTATGTTTTTCAATCGAATGTTGATCGTTCAAGTCGATCGAATATCTAGCGAGAAGATCCACTTTCTTTCTGCGCAGCAGTTGCCTGAAAATTGAAGTCAATTCGATTATTATTATTAAACTATCTTAATTAGCGAAAATGAGTATATATTTTTTTAATTAGATATAAAATTACAATTAGATCAACTCTTTACTCATTCATAAGTAGAAAGAAAGAGTGCAGTACTTTGCAGAATGTTAGAGATGAGAAAAATATATCAATTTAAGCAAAAGCAGTTTTTATACATTTTTTGTTCAATTAAAATAAAGTAACTTACAAGGAAAATAAATTATTTGAAAAATTAATATTGGCAAATATAAAGTATTTTACATATTTTTATTTTTATTAAATAATACTGGTGATTGTAAATACTTGGCTGTTATATAGAACAAGGCGTTGACATTTTCACCAGTTTTGCTGCTAGTTTCAATGTATGACAAATTGAAATCCTTAATCGAAATATTAAATAAATCCAGCATATTTGTGAATTGACTTGAAATTTGGAAAACGAATAATATACTTGGGCCATTTTTATGGCCTCTTCAAACTTCACTACTCGTTTCCCTTGAAGATCCAATTTACTGCCAACAAGGCATATGAAAGCGCATTCAAGTGAATTTTCCTTTACATCAGCCAACCATGACTAAAAGCGTACAGAGAAATTAGGGGAAAAAATCTTTTTTGTTCATTTATTATGTTTATTCGCTTTTTTCTTTTCACTAAACCCTGCATCGAATGAAACTGTCGTAGTTGGTGAGGTCGAACAGTAGAAGAACAGCATCCGTGTCTCTGTAATAGGCGCGAGTTAAGGAATGAAATCGCTCTTGACCTGCCGTATCCCACACCTTCAGAGAATTTATTGTACAACAAGATAAACTGAACTGCTCCTATATTTTTCACGCATAAAACATACCTGCAGTTTTACTGATGATCCATTGACAGATATCACTTTTGACTGAAAAGTTAAAAGTAAAAAACATTAAACAATATCTTCAATTATTTATGATTTCTGTTTAACATCGCCCTGTTTTAAATGTATAAAATATTTATCTGAATAAATAAATTGTATTTTAATTTTATAGTAATTTGTACACAATTTTTTTCAATATTCATATTATTTATGAAAATCAAAAATTCCATTTTCACTTGATATGCATAAATAAATAAATAAATATATATATATATATATATGCTTTTTAATAATGACACTTTAATATTATATACATTAAACAAATTAATAATTAATTAGTAATATAAAATTTCATTAAAAAGCAATAAAATATTCATATTTAAAGAGATAAAATTATCAAAATCTAAAAGTTTTACATGAAGAAAATGGAAAAAACTGTTTAATAAGATTACATGTATTTTTTATTTATTAGAAAATTTAATTGATGATTAATTGTTTATACTTGAAAATGAAGCAGAAAATGAAATACTAAAATGTTTCATTTGATTGTATTAAAATTAAAATTTGAAATCTAATAGAAATACTTTGATCAAATGTTTTTATTCGATTGATTTATAATGCCTCTTTATGAATAATGAAAGGAATTTGAAATAGATAAAAAAATTTTCATGTGCTTCATTTTAAAAGAGGATTAAATAAACAATAAATTTCAATTCAATTCAATTCACGTTGAATAATAATAAATTTCATTAAAAAAAGAGAATGATAAAGTGAAACTTGCCGTGTAATCTATGCCGACAGTAGATTGGAAATTGTCACCTAAAAATTTATCATCTTTAAGGCGAACCAAAAGACACGTTTTACCAACATAGCTATCCCCAACGAGCATCACCTGAAATTACAATCTCCTGTACAAAATATAAACAGTCATCTCTTACAAATCCATGTTTATTGATTTAATACAATTTAGTTCACATACGATGATTCGTTGAAACAATACAAATATCAAATTTTTAAATGAAACAAAAATTGATAATATATGCAAAATTATAAAAAACTGCATTTAAATGCTAACAATTTATTATTTTAAATTTAAAATTTAAATTGAAATAAAATCGAAAAATACCAAAGCATTGCTGGAAAATTTAACTTCAACGTTACTGAAATGATTAATAAATAAAAATTCAATTTGTTTTGCAAATCAAATTTTAATAAAACATAAAGATACAAATAATAATCTTTTTGCTTTTTGTATAATCAGGTTTTTCTTTTGAATGACTTGATTTGAAAAGGTTTAATTTAAATTCAATTTTTAATTTATTTTATTAATAATTTATGTAAATAACTTCGAGACGATCAAAATATGCGATAGAATCAAAATATTTTTTTCAACTTCATAAATCAGAATGAAATGAATATTTGAAAAAAAGTACAAAATTAGGATCGCTTAAAAATGTTAAACTTTATGAACGAAATTACTTCTTTGTTTTACTTTATTTTTTTCAACTTAATTCCATTTAAAGACAATTTCGATAAAATCAGCTGGTCATTTATTCGAAAAGCTTTTCAATGATGAAAGTTGAAAATTAAAATTAGCGGATTTGCTGCAAGCATTTTCAAAGATTTTCAAAACAAATTTTCTTAAAGAGAAAATTATCAATAAAATTCTACTTCAAAGGCAAATTGTTCTCATAAATTTTTAAAATGTTATTTTTGTCAGAATAATTTGGCATAAATAATAAATTAATAAATTAATTAAACTAGAGCAGTAATTTAAATAAAAATGGTTTCACTACTTGCCTTATAGGCGTAGTCTATTAGAGTGTCAGGTCGGCTTGTGATGGACTGTGCACGAACCAGAGACATAGATGATAAAAATGAAATTATTTTTTTATGTTCTGCCAAAAATTATTTTATCCAAAGATGAAGAAGCACCAATTGTTGGATTGTACAAATACGACAGACACTGTAAGCTTAAGAAACACAATGCAACAGCACCAATGAACAAGCAGTCATATACAATAGCTGTTGCATCGTCCTAGCCTTGTCAAAGGTGATTTGTTTCTGCTTTCAATCCAGACAGCTTTTGCCAATGAAAGCTTTTGGTGCTGCAGGTTTTGGGCAAATGCAATTTCTTCAATATGCATTCTTTAAATTGATACAATTTTAAAGTAATGTTTTCTTTTTCTTGTTCTCCTTGAAAGATTTAAATGCATTTCCTAATTGATGAGAAAAAACCTTGTTTACTTTTCAGAAATAATAATAATTTTAAAATATTTTTTTTATTTCTTGCAAATATTTTATTTGATCAATTCTTACTTTATGCTGTTTTTATTTTATTTTAAAACTTTTCTGCTTTTTGTTGCATTTAAACTAAATGATTTTAACATATTCTCTTTTGCAAATGTGAATCTTTTTTTGTAATTATAAGCTGTAATTCAGATTATTGAAACAGTTATAATTTACATATTAAAAAAATTTTACATTGCTTTAAAATTTGCAAAATTTGTCAAATTTTAACTACAAACGTTTGCATATACTGAGTGCATTTTGATAGACATTTTCGCCTATATTTTTTCGTTAAATTATTTCACTTTTATTAAGCATTTTATTTTAATTATTTAATTATAAGTAGATACTGTACAACAGGTAACATCGTTGAATTGTAATTAAGATATAGTTGGAACAGCATTAACAGAAATAGTAATGAACAAATCGAGCTAAAAATTAACTCAGCATTTAAGCGATTTTTATCTCTGTTTCAAAATAAAATTTAAAAGATTTTAAAATTCAATTTAAAATTTAGTGTAATTTTTATATCTGACAATTTCAAAGTTATGCTGAAAAAGAATTCCATTTTTGTTTGCACTTGCCTATCAGGTTACGGTGGCAGGTAGCTGCGTCAGAATTCAAGTGTTTTCTGTGCTCATTATTTATTCTATTAGTTTTATTCTGTAGCACTCATCACTGTTGCTTATAAGTAAATTAATTATATCAGTTTCGTCATTCTTCCGTCAGAGATTAGCAATAGTCAATAATGGAACACTAAATACATTAGTCGGCCATTTCAAACCATGCGAACGTTTTCAACTTAAAATTGTGCTACCGTTCATTTAATTACAGTCCACATGAACTTGATATTCTTATACTTGTCATTTTACAGAAAATTAAAAATGAAAAATCTAAATTTATGAAATTATTTTAAATTTTTTAAAGATTAAGTTTAAATTAATTTTTTTATTATAAGTTCAGCAAATTGTATAGTGAAATCAGTGTACGGTAGTATTTGACTTACTTGAAGATTGTTAATTGTATCATACGTAAACATAGTGATATTTGTGGTTAGCGATAATGCTGCAAGATTTGTTTAATAAATTGAGCTTAAATGATGTAGACTACAACAACAATTTGGACGACATTTTAAGTGAAGTTAAATCTCTGAATGATGAAGCTTTCCACCAGGAGCTGACTCCAGGCGGTTTGAAGCAGTTTTTTGAGGCGTGGTGGTAAAACTTTTATTTTGAAACATAAAAGAATGATGTATTTTTGATATTTTTGTGCGTAACCATAAAATTTTAATTAAATATAATTATGTCTTCTTTGCAAAAATTGCAATACACCTTTCCAGACGTTGAATACTTCTAGGCATATGAATGAAGAATGTCGTAACAAAGCTCGATTGATACTTCATTCTATGTTTGACAACCACTCAACATTGTACTTCATGTCAGGTTTCATTGTCGAAATTGTTTATGGTTTGTCGACTTGTGATGACAATGTGAAAGAAGCTTTGCTCAAAGAAGTAAACAAATTATATTCAACTCCTTTTTATTTTGTATCATATATTTTTGTTCAATTTTTAGAAATAAAACTCCAGTATCATAAAGCAGTCATTTAAAATGTTAATTGAAACTTGAATAGTTGAAACGGATAGTCATTAGTTTATTAAAATTTATTTGACTTTCTGAAATATTTATATATATTTTTTGTTTTATTGATGATCATGTTTTTAACTGTCTTATTAACGTCAGCCATGTTTATTAGATTAAATTTGTTGTTAATCGTGATAAAGAATTAATGCGTTCGTTGTCTATGGAACACCGACATTCTCTGGTCAAAGCAGTTGTGCAGTGCATTTTTCAACCGAGTTTGGCTGTTAGTGAGGCAGCGCACAACACTGTTTTAGCAATTGCGAGTTATCCAGAAGGAATGGCATCGATTTTTGAGCATAAACCTACTGTAGAATTGTTGCAATTAATGCTGAAGCAGCATGAATCGCTTCGCATGCGACTGTATGATGTATGTTTCATTTTATAAACGTTTCAAATTTAATACATTTTTGTGGTGTTGTTTTTTTTGATATTTATTTTGAGTTTTAGCTATGCAGTGCTTTGGCATGCATGTCTGAAGAAGGTTTGCAATGTTGCGTTAATGAAGGTTTCATGGAAGCGCTGTATAATGAGTTAGGTAAATCTGATCTGCTTGTACAGCTGAACGTTTTGGAAATTTTGACAAAGATGGTTAGCAGTTCCGAGCACTGTTTAAAATATTTTCACAACCTCGGCGCTGTGAACAAATTGCACGAAATGATGATCACTGCAGAGAATTCTTCTGATGCCGGATTACTGCATTATTGTATGATTTTAATTATAATATGGTATCGTAATATATTTTAATTAATGTATATATATATATTTTAGCTTTGGTTCGTTTTTTTGGTCATTTAGCTCGACTGTATCCAACAGAATGTTGCAATGCTTACCCAGGTTTTTTATCGCTCATTTTTCACTATATCTCTCAGTACAACTCTTTGGATGCTGGGCTTCGTTTGCTAACATTTGACACGTTCGGCATGCTAGGTTCAACGGCTGAAGGAAAGCGACTTCTTACACAACAAGGTAATTTTATAATTCAGTCAATACAAACTGAATATTAAGTTGCAATATGATTTCGAACTAATGAATATTATTTAGAGGAACCGATGAAATTGTGTATGCGATCATTCGGAGCAGCTATTCGATCTGGAACATTGGAAATCCGTGCTCGCCACATCGAAGCACTGACAAATCTTTTTACAGTTCAAGTTATTGTTTTATTGTAATTGTTTGTTTTCGTTATTATTGAAATGATATTTAGGGTCTGGAAGAAGTGAATGAATTTACATTTCAAATGCATCAGTGGTTTAAATGGTTAGCGGATGATCCGCTGCAATTTTTGTTCGCCTTATTAAAGCAGCCATTTGCTATTACCCAAGAAGCGTTGATGCACTTTTTAATTGTATTAGCTGACCACAAATGGTTTCTCGTCGACGTTGCCAATTCAGAGGGGTGAGAGAAAAGAAAAAAAATTTTATACTAAGAGTTTTTCTTTTTTAATTCAATTTTTTCAGGATTTTGGACTTTCTTGTTGCACGTCCCCCTGAATTGTCAACAACAATGATGCGTTTAAGATATGATCTTATTCAAGCACTTTCTTTATCTTCCAAAAGGGAAAATGTGTTCAACAGTCAGCAACAGTTGAAAATAATGAAATATCTTCGCGAGGGAGTATTTTACGTACCGAAAGATGAACTAGAAATTGAAGCAGTTGCGCGGTGATTATCCGTTTTTTGCATTTTATTACACTATCACCGACCGCATTATTCAATTTATGATTCGTGCCGAAACTGTGTGCGTGTGTGTGTGTGTTTAAGTTTTCTGTTATGCATTATTTCAGGTGGATGTTTACTGAAATGAAGTATATTGATTAATTGCTGTCCGTAGTTTTTGGCTTTGCTAGATTTTTACTTTTGCAAGTAGCAAGCCTTAACTGGCCGAAAAAGTGAAAAATTAAAACACTCGAAGAAAGTAGATATTTACAGTTTGAGAATTTTACTGTATAGATAGATCAGCGGTTCTTTAATGATAAATAAAAAGACGAAAAAGTGAACATTGTAAAATCGTGTTGTTGAAATATGTCGAACTTTCAGAAAAAAATTCAAAATCAGTTGTATTTTATTTTAATTGAAAATAGTTTTTTTTCTTAGCTTCTATTTCTAAAAGGTAATCAATTAAATGAGTCATCGTTTTTTTCAAGTGACTTATATTTTAGCCAATGAAGCATTGTTTGTAAAACGAAATTGTCGACAAAAATTATAATAATACTTTTATGTTTAAAAAATAATCAATAAGGGATTACTTTTCTATTATGTTCTTTGTTACTACCATTTATTATAAATTTTAAAAGTGAAAAATTAAAATTTATTTCAATATTTTTTTTTTGCAATCGGCACATATGTGAATAATTATTGCATGTATTGATGAAACGCATGCAACTGCACTATTGTCAAATGAAATAATTTTTATCTATATTTGTTTTTATTTCTTTAAATATTATTTTGATGCATATTGAAAACTGAATGAAATTTGTTATACTGTCAGATTTTTAATTTAATTTATTTCATATGAGATGTTTGATTTTTTTTTGTTATTTATGTTTTGTATAATTGGTTTTTGGATGTTTGAAACAAAGAAGAATATCGAATTTATTACGCGTAATGCAAAACAACTTTGAAGCACAAAAATGAAAAATTACTTTTTGTTTCATTAAACATTGAATTGGCCAATAAAAGTTAATCTGATGGTGTAAAAATATGCTTATTTGGAAAATTTTTCTACAATTTGATATAATTCAAAATCAATGCAATTCGAACTTGAAACTTTTTCAGAGTTGAAAATGAATTTGATTGAAAAATAGAATCAAAAGCAATATTTGATGTAATAAACGGAAAATATGAATTTTTGCAAATCAAGAAAACTGAAAATTGAATGGGTAATTGTAGAAGGAAGAAGCAGAAAAAAAAATAAATTATAATATGTTGTTGTTCAATCAAAAGTAAACGGCGATTTTAATCTAAATCGACAATTTGTCACAGACTAGTTAGCTCCTCCGTCATATTCTTATCTTGCTCTTGAATTTCTCAATGAAACTCGTCAACAGTGATAATGAGCTTTCCAAAAAGTCACACCCCTATGCAAGTATGTAGTTTATTATATTTGCTGAAATTTATGTTATTTCAAAAATTAAAATTTTTCATAATTTTTTTTTGTAAAGTATAGTTTCAAAATTTTCAATTTAATAAAAATGGCAACCAAATGTTGGTTTTCTTTCATGTATAAGGTTCAAGAGACTTGTTTTTTATATTAATATTCTTTTGCTTAAAATTTTGAGAAAAATGGAAATTTTCAATCTCTGCTGTTTATCAGAATTAATGGTGTGTGTGTGTATGCAATTATTTTAAAATTGGATATTTCTTCATTTATTTTATAATTCATATCAGTATACTAGAAATAGTTTACAGTAAATTTGAAATGGAATGAAATTAAACACAAAGTTTCAGTAGTGAAAATGATTAAATTGCATCTTCTTTCATGAGAAGTGTCATAACTGTTTCTCAAAAAAAATTGTAAAATTTATGCAATGTTTCAAAAAAAAAGCTTGCAATGCAATGTAGAAAAAATGTAAATGATGATTACAATATTGTTTGTAGAATTCAATTTGAATAATAAAGTGGGAAAAAGTTTGTGAATAAAAATGATTAGTGAAATAAATTTTTGAAAATTGAACAAATGTGTGCGTGAACGAAGAACAAGTAAATATAGATAGAGAGCAAGGGAAAAATCTTTTAATTATTATTAAAATTATAAGGCTAATCAAGTGAACTAGCTAGCTGGCTGCTGTCCGCTTTTCTTACTAAGCAAGGCTGTCTTTTCACGCCTACACACCAGTTCGTGCTATTCAATCATATTCAAAAGTTGTTTCCGGCAGAAGATTATTATTTGTTCAGTTCGGTTCAAATTTGCATTGCGGTTTTATTTGAATATTCCATCTCAGCTTGGCATTAAAATTGAAATTAAAATTAAAATTATCAACGACATTTATGAAAGAAAGAGAGAGAGAGAGAGAGCTACTACGTCCGCGGTTTGAGTTGCAGGTCGCAACGACATCATCTTTCTTTTTTCTTTTTTCGACCAACCTGCTCGTTGTTCACACATCTCTGAGCTGTCGGAAGCAGCCGAACCATCGGTGCCAACAAATCTTGCTTTTCCTCAATTTTTCATACTTCCACTCTATTCAATCCACGCTGCTTTCTTTTCACCACTCTCGGCTCGGCTGGCGGCTTTTTCGTAAGCTTTCGTTCTTATTATGGAACAAAGATGCCCAGGGTCGAACGGCAAACGATGGCAGCAGTTGTTCCAACGAAACGGCGCCAAAACCACGACAAATTTTTCCACCAAGCAAAATAATAAATCATCCCCACTAATAATGCAAATTTGGACGCCTCCACGTTGGATCGGACAAAGAATAGCTGCTTGTTACCCTGGTTTGGTTCCCTTTATAATTTTTACCAATAAATTTGCTCACGGAAACTAACTAACTTACCTTTCTCCTTCTATCTTGGACAAATTCCATTCCAAAAATATGTT
>NW_003528295.1:271070-362180 GCF_000181795.1 Trichinella spiralis
TATAAAAAATTACTTTTTAGTGTTTTAAAAAAAAATAAATTCAAATAGAGGGGTTTTACTTTTTTTTATTATGTTTTCTTTTGTTTCCTTACCCCTTTTTTTAAAAAATTTTTAAAAAAGGGGAAAAAAATTTAAAATTTTTTTTTCAAATATTTTTTTTTTTGCCAATTCGGGCACCATAATGGGAATTAATTTATTTGGCATGTTATTGGATGAAAACCGCCAGGCAAATTGCACTTATTTGTCAAAATGAAAATTAATTTTTTATCTAATATTTTGTTTTTTATTTCTTTAAAATATTTATTTTGGATGGCATATTGGAAAAACTGAATGAAAATTTGTTTAAACGGTCAGGATTTTTTAATTTAACTTTATTTTCATATGAGATGTTTGGATTTTTTTTTTGGTTATTTTATGTTTTGGTATAATTGGTTTTTTGGGATGTTTGAAAACAAAGAAAGAATATCGAAATTTATTACGCGTAATGCAAAACAACTTTGAAGCACAAAAATGAAAAATTACTTTTTGTTTCATTAAACATTGAATTGGCCAATAAAAGTTAATCTGATGGTGTAAAAATATGCTTATTTGGAAAATTTTTCTACAATTTGATATAATTCAAAATCAATGCAATTCGAACTTGAAAAAAAATTTTTCAGAGTTGAAAATGAATTTGATTGAAAAATAGAATCAAAAGCAATATTTGATGTAATAAACGGAAAATATGAATTTTTGCAAATCAAGAAAACTGAAAATTGAATGGGTAATTGTAGAAGGAAGAAGCAGAAAAAAAAAAATAAATTATAATATGTTGTTGTTCAATCAAAAGTAAACGGCGATTTTAATCTAAATCGACAATTTGTCACAGACTAGTTAGCTCCTCCGTCATATTCTTATCTTGCTCTTGAATTTCTCAATGAAACTCGTCAACAGTGATAATGAGCTTTCCAAAAAGTCACACCCCTATGCAAGTATGTAGTTTATTATATTTGCTGAAATTTATGTTATTTCAAAAATTAAAATTTTTCATAATTTTTTTTTGTAAAGTATAGTTTCAAAATTTTCAATTTAATAAAAATGGCAACCAAATGTTGGTTTTCTTTCATGTATAAGGTTCAAGAGACATTGTTTTTTATATTAATATTCTTTTGCTTAAAATTTTGAAAAAAATGGAAATTTTCAATCTCTACTGTTTATCAGAATTAATGGTGTGTGTGTGTGTATGCAATTATTTTAAAATTGGATATTTCTTCATTTATTTTATAATTCATATCAGTATACTAGAAATAGTTTACAGTAAATTTGAAATGGAATGAAATTAAACACAAAGTTTCAGTAATGAAAATGATTAAATTGCATCTTCTTTCATGAGAAGTGTCATAACTGTTTCTCAAAAAAATTGTAAAATTTATGCAATGTTTCAAAAAAAAGCTTGCAATGCAATGTAGAAAAAATGTAAATGATGATTACAATATTGTTTGTAGAATTCAATTTGAATAATAAAGTGGGAAAAAGTTTGTGAATAAAAATGATTAGTGAAATAAATTTTTGAAAATTGAACAAATGTGTGCGTGAACGAAGAACAAGTAAATATAGATAGAGAGCAAGGGGAAAATCTTTTAATTATTATTAAAATTATAAGGCTAATCAAGTGAACTAGCTAGCTGGCTGCTGTCCGCTTTTCTTACTAAGCAAGGCTGTCTTTTCACGCCTACACACCAGTTCGTGCTATTCAATCATATTCAAAAGTTGTTTCCGGCAGAAGATTATTATTTGTTCAGTTCGGTTCAAATTTGCATTGCGGTTTGATTTGAATATTCCATCTCAGCTTGGCATTAAAATTGAAATTAAAATTAAAATTATCAACGACATTTATGAAAGAAAGAGAGAGAGAGAGAGCTACTACGTCCGCGGTTTGAGTTGCAGGTCGCAACGACATCATCTTTCTTTTTTCTTTTTTCGACCAACCTGCTCGTTGTTCACACATCTCTGAGCTGTCGGAAGCAGCCGAACCATCGGTGCCAACAAATCTTGCTTTTCCTCAATTTTTCATACTTCCACTCTATTCAATCCACGCTGCTTTCTTTTCACCACTCTCGGCTCGGCTGGCGGCTTTTTCGTAAGCTTTCGTTCTTATTATGGAACAAAGATGCCCAGGGTCGAACGGCAAACGATGGCAGCAGTTGTTCCAACGAAACGGCGCCAAAACCACGACAAACTTTTTCCACCAAGCAAAATAATAAATCAATCCCACTAATAATGCAAATTTGAACGCCTCCACGTTGGATCGGACAAAGTATTAGCTGCTGTTACACTGTTTGGTTCACTTTTATAATTTTTCCAATAATTTTCTCAACATAACTAACTACTTACTTTCTCTTCTTCATTGAAATATTCATTCCAAATATGTTCCTGAATTTCACTTTTTACAATTTTACATTTTTTCAAATTTATAAACAACAACAACAACAAATTACAACAATTATTTATATTCATTATTATTTCATCATTCTCTCCCTCTCTCTCTCTCTTCTCTTCTACAAATACTTTTTGCTTTTTTCAATATCAATCCACTGAAAATATAAAAAAGTATACCTGCATCTCATCAGTTATGCTAGCATATTTCAAAATAAAAAATCAAAACAATATGTTTATTTGTAAAAGTAATTAAACAAAAATAATTAGCACATTCGTCTCGTTCTTAATTACTTTAACGATTAACAATGCTTGATGCTTGATTGAGAAATGAACAAACAAAGCAAAAAGTGTAATTTTAAACAAGCGATAATATTTCATTAGAAAGAAATGCACCAATTTAAAGAAGAAAAAAAATAATAATGAAAACATTAACAGCAATATACATATGTAATAATAGGCATCATTGACCACATTTATGTGCACTTTCAATAGTTTAATTATTGCTAGATTAGATATTTTCAAAATGATAAAATTTCATAAATAGATGCTGTATGATAAACATTGGAAGAAATATTACCACTGTAAAATGTACATTCTCAATATTATTGTTGATTTCAATCAGATACTGGAACTATTATTCGCAATTTAAATTTAACGGATTGATTTTCAAATTTCAAATGCTTTTGCTTAAATCGAGTTTTATATTGAAAACAATAGACAAATGACAATAAATCATAATTCAAAATAAACTTCAATTGCTTCAGTTCAAAATTTTACACCAGCTCGAATTAAAATTTTATCGACTTTTCCAACATGCACTCATCCACAACATAACCGTATTTTATTCATGAATTGTCTGCAGCAAATCTGTTTGAATAAAAAATAATATATTAAAATATATTTAAAAAATATATATATATTAAAAACATATATTAAAATATATACAAGCATATATTAAAAATTAGTTGTGATATTACCGAAATGATATATTCAAAAAAGAAAAATGTTAGTAAATTTCAAAATTTCTTGTAGCATCAATTTTGAAACTATTGAAAAATTGAAATATAAAAATCAAATTCCAATCAAATCTATGCAATGTCTGAAATATAAAAAATAAAGCATTTTAAAATTAAGATTTGAAATTAAAGCATTAAAAGAGATTTGAAAGTGAAAGATGCCTTTGCATCAATAGTCGAAGATAGTTAACAAAATGAGCAAATTTTCAAAGCTGGATGTGAAAAATAACAAATGATAAAAATGAATTCAGCAAATAAAGATGAAAAAAGCAATTATTTAATACATACATATTTGCTTGTTTTTGAAAAATATTATTATTAAATGTTATCCGTTATTTTTCATTTTTACTGTTGAAAATGAAAATACTGCTTTAATATATTTCTACTCATATTTTGAACTGATGTACTGTAAAAATGAGCAGTGCGCAAAAACCATTATTTATCAAATGAAATGTAAAACTGAAAAATCAAATAACAACCAACCAAAAATGTTCAAAAAGTTAACACTTTGGATAAAAGTTTTCATTTGTCTTCATTGAAACGAATTGCCTCATTGATTTATTTCATTTAATTATTAAAGCAATTAATTACTTGCTTTAATCACGCTCAATAAAATTTCATATATATGCCATCATCAAAAAAATTCATATTATTTGCATACAAATTTAACTCTTTTCAAAAATCTTATGCATTTTATTATTTGTTAAATGATTAGTCATAACTTTTCAAAAAATTTTCTCGTTTTCTTTTCTAATAAAAATAATGAAACAGCTAAATTTTGAAATAAGCCTTTTTTGACTTGAGCTTTCGCATCCAACAAATAATTATTACTACGTAGAATTTTAATCATATTAAGTCTTTTCTTTTTCTCTAATTGTTTTGCGCAAATAATATTATAAAATGCATACTTTATTAAATTGTAATTTTTTAAATTGCCTAATAGACAGTGCAACAGAGGGATAGTTTTCAAAATTGCTTTGTTTTGATAAACTTCTCACTAAAGCCAAGGTGTTCTGCAGTGATTTGGAAAAATTATTTTAACATAGATGCATCTCTGAAAAATCACCGTTAATTCGGTACTGAATTCAAATAAATTATTGCATAAATATTGTACGAGAAAATATAGTTGTTGGTGCTTTAATGAACAAATAACTGAACAACTGAAAATGTTCAGCTTTTCACGACTGAATAGTCAAACTGTGAAAGTATTCACATAAATGAAACTGATGCTTTTTTTGCCATGTTGGACGAATTGAATTTTTTTTATCTAAACAAAAATGTTCAAAGTTTTATTATATAAAGAAAGTTATCTTGCATTGAGTTTGAAGAAAAAATATTTGAAAGTGCTTTTGTTGGACAAATTTATTTAATTCAATTAACTGAGAATGATCGGATGTCATATTTTCACACAGAATTTGTATTTCAGTTTAATTGACAAAAAGAGCCCGGTTCGACCGGGTTGGCTTTTTCTTTTCCAATTCGACGCAATTGCTGGCCTCTGATCATCATCCAGTGGAGTCGTCATTCCGTTTTATCATTCAAACAGCTTATTTCTTAATTTGGTTGAAAAGTAATTCAATTTTATAACATGCAGACCCTTATGCTTGTTCAAATGTTTCATTTTCAAACGACCTGCAGCTAATCACGCTAGTCATTAAATGCGCAACTTTGCAACTGATTATCGAAATCCATGTTACGCTATTGCCATTTTCACAATTAATCGCATACAACAGCGTAATAAATTTTGACGCATTTAGCAACATAAAATAATTACCACCAACTTCGCAGATTGATTTTCCCATAAACAATTTTTCAAATAAATTATCATTCAATTGTTCATTTACTAAATATAATTCATGCACAATAACTTTAAAATATTACATTTCATAGAAAATACAGATTGAACTCATACTAATTATGAAAAATTACCAATCAGGATATATTTATTTAATAAAATTCATAAGTAAAAGCTTAAAAACTGCTTCAAAAAAACATGAAATTAAACTTGAACATAAGCAGCAGTATTTGATCAAATTAAAATCACTCAGTCTATAATTTAAATATTTTGTCTCAATTCTCCACAGAAATTTACAGAAGAAAAAGCACCTGAACTTCACTTAAACATAATAATTTGCATTATATTATAACCTTAGAAAACGAATGCAGTGAAGCAAAAAGAAATTGCTTTTTGTTGAATTTTCTATTGCAAACAATTGAAACTTTTCTTCTGTATGTATGTGCACACACAGTGGGAAGAGAAATTATTTTCTTCTTATTACTTAACAATTCATTCATTGTACATTCATTTTCAATTAATCATTAATAACGGTTTCACATTGAATATTCAAGATAATTTTAAATATTAATTGCAAACTGCAACTGATCATTCTTTCTTACAATTATTACTGATTATCTGAATCAATTACATGATTGCAAGCCATTTCAGCTGAACACTTTCATAAAAATCATCTCGCTCGGCAGCTTTCAAGTACATATTTATCCATTAACTGTAATTTTTGTAATATACGGTAATGATAATTTATTTTCCAATCAGTTTGAAAAATGTAAAATAAGCATGCAAAATTACTGCTTTAATTTAATTATCACTGATTATGATTTATTTATTTTCCATTTCAATTTTGTTCATGAAATTCATTTCAGTGTTGAACTAACTTGTTGAAATCAATTAACTTTTGCTAGTAGTGTAAATAAACGTTTCTGCTCATTCAAAACTGGAAAAGCAAAAGCGGAAGTAAATGAATGGGACATAATAATGATATAAACTCACTTACCGTTTTTCTTACCAATGCTTACAGTGTTTCATAAAATAATACATTTGTAATAGATGAGGTAAATGAAAAAGTTGAATAAACTATTTTATAAATAATGCAGTCAAACTGGCGCCAATAACTTGACGGACAAGTGTTGATAGCCAATCCAGTGCTGCAACGCCCCCATTTTCAACTCTTATTGGTCGTTGAAACTGACCGACAGTGTAAAACTGTCTGTTTTGCTGATTTCTAAAATTTGCGACACCATCCTTTAGGCAGCGTGTATGTGAGTGTGTGTATGCGTGTATATAAGCGTGTGCTTTAGCAGTTTGAAGGCGGGCGTTTCATAGTATGAAGCCTGGTGGCGCCATCCAGTGATGCTGATGATGCTTGGCATAATGAGAACAGCTCGTCACTTTCATCACATCCATTTCATCTTTTTACTCGACTGCTGCTATTGCTTCTTGCTTGCCGCGTACGGCGGCCACCGCTTCTGCGATTAAGCTGCTTCCGCACACTTTCCATTTTGCCGGTCTTCAACGACACTGCCGCTTGTCGACTTCGGTTCACTGCTTGGTCAAGGGTGAAAGCAGTTACGACACGGGCTTTATCCAGTGTCCAACGTTGGTGCCACTTGTCGTTTAGCTTTTGAAAACCTTGCAAGCGGTGTCGTCGGCATTCGGGTCCCAAGTGGCCGGCCGAGCGCTGGGCGCCGGCTCTGCCAGGCCAGCGGCGCTATTTTCTTTTTTTCTTTTCTCTTGTGCTTTGATGAATCTGGCAATAGCACCGGTGCCAGTGCGTCTTCGGTCACCATCGGCTGCTATCAGTATGACCAGTCAGTTTGCCAATTCTGTTTCTTTTCATTTGAATCCACTGAACGATGACGACGACGCTTTGCTTCATTCCTGCATGCGGCTAGCCAGAACCACTCTACAGCAGCAAAGTGCGCCAAGAAAACGTAGACGATCACCCAGCAAAGTTCCCGGAGACACTTACTGGGTGCATTACGAAAAAAGTACTCGACTTGGCAAGCTTTACTGCAGGACTGGCTTTCATCTGCTAATCAACAGCGATGGGAAAGTTAATGGAACCCATCAGGATCATAATCGATTCGGTAAAGTTATTTTTTAATGTTGCGCAAAAATAAAAACGTCTTTTTTATTCAATCTATAATCATCAAAAATTTTCCTTTTACTTTTAATTTTATCAATTAATCGCTTTTTTGTTAAAATATTGTTCAACAAAACACTATTCGTCTGGAAACTGTGACAGTGTTCTATGGATATGTTGAAAAGCGAAAAAATCAAATTTCTATTCACCCATACGGGTGGGTTCAAACTGGGCCTTACCGAAGCAGTGAGCCTGAACAGAAATATTATTAGTTCGTGGGTCTGCAGGAAAACTAGGCTTTATCGATTGTTGGTGACGTCACCATTCATCGACACCAAATCTGACGTTCCAACAATGTTGAATCCATTGCTGAATCCTTACCCATATCTCCTTTCCGCTTATTTTTACATTTCAGTTATTTCATCGAAACACTGTTTCCAGTGTATACAAGGCCAACTGGCATCTGGCCGGCGATAAAATGTACAATATTTCCGGGTTTGCAAAACGATGCTGACAGTAAAATTTGCAGTGCCATACAGTGTCAGTATTTTCACGCATTGATCGACTGGAGCGATCATGCGCTTCAGTTTCAAAAAGCGTCTAGATATAAATTCAAGCTGAAGTGACCGGATATCTGTGAAATATCTTATTTTAAATATGTCTATTTTTATTTTCTAAATTATTTCCCTTGAATACAAACATTGCTTTTATTTAAATAACTTTATTCTAGATTTGTTTTCAAAAGCTGAGCGTTAGTTGTTCTTAACCGTTCCACTCTTTTGTTAGCTTTATTGCAAATGTTTGAATTTTTCTTCAAAGTTGCGGCTTCCTTCTAAAATCACAAATGTTATTGCAATTAATGCAATAATTCGTTGCCAAAATACTAAACACACTTTAGTGTTCTTTCATAAAACAAACACTAATTTTCATTTAGCATGATATTCGTTTCTGAATCACTCGTAACATGTATAAGCTTGTAAAAGTCTTTTTCGAATACACTGCCGTTCATGTTTACTATTTAAATCGTCCAAACATTATTAACATAATACTAAGTCACTTTAAATATTTTAAAATGGTTTTTTTAATAGCATTAGTCACCTCTATTTACTTGAGGTTCATTGCTCACCTTGAAGCTTTAGTTTTACAATAGTCCAATCAACTGAACTGCCCCAATGTAAAATTTTTTTACTTCACGTAAAATGGGTTAATACTTTCTATCATGACAACAATTCAAATTTAAAAAATTAACATATAAAATGCATTTATTAAGAAATACATTCTACTAATTTCAAATAATACGTTATTCAAATACAGATGCTTTTTCAATTCTCATTCAAAAATGTTTCATCTAAGCTAGCTATCTTTATAGATATTGATCTGTTTAAGTGTACAACATGAAAAAACCAGAATTTTGTAAGTTATTATTGCATATTTAAAACATTTGCATCAAACATTATTATTAGCAGTAATTTTTAAACAAAAATAATTGAAATGATTTTTTTTAATTGAGATTAACAATATTGCAATTTTAAAACATTCGCTTTTTGCATTTTGCATACATTATCAGCTGTTCATTTTTGTCTGCTTTTATAAAAATATTCAATTGTATGTATATGTGCATGTATAAAAAAATAGGATAAATTAGCATTAACAGAAAATAAGAAACAAATGTCTTTGTCATTATTGTAATTGGCTGCACAAATGTCTTTTTCGTTTTGTAATAATGAAAGTTGCAAACAATCGAACAAACAAAGCATGAAATGTTTTAATAAACAATACAGAATATATCAAAAAACAAAAAACTTGTATTATAATTTTGTAAAATTAAGCAAAACTTACATTCACATTTCTTTAAGATGGGTTTTAAAATTGAGTTGTTCTGCTTTTATAAGTTTGTAATTAATGATGTTTATACAGTTTCAAGTTGTGTTTATTGTGTTATTATACATGGATAAGATTGAAGTTTATTTCTGGATTTCCATTAGAACAAGTTAACACAAGGGGGACAATTCCATGAGTAAACTTGCTTGCTTTAGAGCATCTCTTGAGCTATAGCACGTGTATATGACACTACACTTTGACGTAGAGCGTCATATGCGTTGGACAACACGATGCAAGAAAGCTTTGCTTGGGTGTGTCAGCTTCTAAGGCCGCAGGAGTGGGAGCTTTTTGTTTCACTGCTCAGAAGCATTGTTGCTTTGGATTTTGTGCCGTTTATTGAAATTATCAAACGACCTTGCTGTCATTGTGCTTTGTATTTTTTTTCTTTTTTTTGTTTTGCTTTATCATATGTGCATTATGCAATCTCATATCCATGACGTCCAGACTGGTTCTTTCGTTGGGGCAGGGTCAACGGTGCAATGATTTCCAGCCTTTTTTTTGGCAATTTCTCTTTTATTGATTGTTGCAAATTGATCCTGCTGTCCAAGGATGTGTATCAATTAGTTACGCTGGCACCAACTAAAAAGCGCCAATCTATTGTAATAGAGTGTTTTAAAAATTGATATTGTTCAGTTGATCGTCTGCAGACTAGACTTGCAACGCATCCCACCGGTTCAGCTATTGCAGGATTCGAGGTCGATGAACAACAGTCTGCAGAATAGCACAACAAAATGCTTATATGCTTTTCGTCAATAGAGCTTGACCACTTGGAAATGGCGTCCTCAATTGCATTTTGCTTATTCAAGCGTTCATGCACTGTTTTTCATTTTACCCTGACCTGCCAGCATTGCTATTTTACTTTTAGCAAATAGTAAAATTTGAGAAAAATATGAAATTCACTACTTTTCTTGCTTATTCAATTTATTGAAACAAAAGTTGAATTGAATTTTTCTCAAGAAAGTAGAATTTCAAATGCAGCAAAATTTTCCACTACACAAAAATGAACTAGAATTCCATTTTCTTTACACATCAAAGATTTATGCAAAACAAAAAAAATAACAGTATGCTATCCTAGCATTATTAGTGCATTTTGTTACAACGATATTGTCAGAATATTTTATAAATGTTAACAATTGCTGCAAAATATAATGGAGAAAGTTCTACTTTAATTAAGTCTGGGAAAATAAAATAATAAAGCAGTGATATTAATTTCTCCCTTTTTACTACTCAATGATAATATAAATATTATACTAATATATGAAATAATGAGAGCAGATTATTAAAAGTAAAAAAATATTTTATTTCACTTCATTCCATTTGCTCACTTTATTGTAGAACGCTAAGTGAATCTAATTTTTAAAAAAATGAAAAAGTACTACATTTGAATTCATCATATAATTTTTAAAATAAATTTCTTACTAAATTTACATTTTCGACAAAATAAATATTTGACAAAACTGAATTTGAATTGGTCGTAAACAAATGTACACATGCAATATAATTTTCAGGTGAAGTTATATCTTTAGCTTCTAATTTCATCATTCGTTATGTTGATGCTTAAATTTGATGAGTTGGTTGAAGTGCTGTTGGAGTAGGGTAATTCCAACATGTAGTATATGGGCATTTTAATTGTAAAAGAGGTAAATGTTTATCTAGTTGAACGGCAAACTTAAAACTTCATTGAACATGTTTTAAGCTGTTTTTTTAAACAGCTGTTGGTGACGTTTCGTAAACATACCGCTGGGAATAAAAAAACAACAAACGTTTGTTATTTTCAACATTGTCTAATCATCATGCAATAATAATTTGAAGCATATTCAGCGTTTAGGATAACTTTTCTTGGAAAATTTGTTTTTTATTGGGATTTAAAAAATCTTTAATTTTCTTCAATGCTTACTTAGATCAAATTCAGAATTGATGTTATTTAAAAAAAATAAAATTTTAAATTAATGTTTTCTTATTAATAAAATTTTCGATATTTTAAATTAATAAATTAAATTCTAATTCTAATTCTAATGAATTATGGAATTAATAATTATTGACAAAGTTGGTATTGTAGACATTCAGCTTATAAGCTTCAAGATGTTTTGACATTCATTAACTGTACTGATGCATGTTTATTCAGGATGTTTCAGCTTGCCTTCAATAAATTTCCACATGATTTGGAAAAAAATTTTCAAGTTTTATTAAGTTCAGTTATTAAAAATGTAGCATTCATAGTTTTATCTACATGTATGTAGACAATATTATTTTGACTGGACGAAGATCTCGATAACAGTTTAGCTTTGAAAGTGTTTATTTTATCAATTTTAACAGTATAAAAACAAACGAGATGTATGGTTACTATATATTGCTGTATGTGGAATTATTCATGTGACTGGTTGTTTTGATTGGAATACATTTTGCACTTTGCTGCAAAAACTTCCCACTGCTTTTGCAGCTGTGGCAACATTCATCTTGCGATAATCCGCTGATTAGCTTTTTACATGTGTTTTATTTTACAAAATTTTATTCTCTAATAATACTGTTCAGTACATCCATGCTTCAAATATGGAACAATGGCAATTGACCATTGATTGAAGAATTGAAATTATTCGGACATAATTTACTTTTCCACAACAAATGATGTGACGTTTTAATTTTCATAAGCATAAATTATAATGGGAAAAAAATCATGTCCGCTGTTTTGTTTTGCTTTGCTTTGACGATGCGGTGAAAAAAAGTAACTTTATAACTTTCATCTGAGAAAAAAGTTGACAAACGCTTTTGCCGTATGTTTTTGCAAAACTAAACTAGGATGCGTTTGTTTCATTCTGATTTCTAATTGCGGGATGCTGCTGCTTTCCACTTTGACCGATTTATGCTAAAGAGAAGAAGCATAGAAGCTTATGCACCAACCGCGTGCTTATAACGCCGCTTTCAAGCACGTCATTTGAAATAAGACTGATTAGAACAGGCGTGTCAAGGTCTAACTGCAGACCTACCAGTAGGAAAATTCTATTTTTGACAATAAGGAAAATGTTCACCAATTTTATGAGCTCGCATATTCCCTTGTTTCTCAGTCGACCGTCATTGGCTCTTTTCATTTTTATCCACACATTACTTTCTCATGCTTTGACAATTAATTTTTAAACTTCATCTATTTCATTTCTCCAATTGTGATTCTCTTGCCTTATTATTATTACTACGACTACTACTATTACTACTCTTTTCATGTTCAGATTGAATCGCTGTTTCTTTATCATTCATCTTTATCTTTGCTAATGGTTATCAAGGATAAACTTTTAGACAATTTTTTTCTGAATGATGATCTATAAATTTTCTCTAAAACTTCTCGCTGATATTCTTAAATATGCCAAACTTTAAATTATTATAATTAATAAACGATTATTCTAATATGTGGCCAACATCTTCGATCGACAGTAACTTATACAAGGCTAAACGATTTTTGAATTATTTGATAAATCTGTATATTGAAATTTGAATTTAAGGTTCACAAAAAATAATTCTATGAATAAAATGTGATTGTAACTGAATATTAATAGTAGAAATTTCACATTTGCTAATGTTATTTGCTAAATGATGAAAATGCTGTATTCTATGATTCAGCATGTATCGCATGACGTTTCGTTATTTGAGTGCAGTGTAGAGTAGCTTTGTCGCATACATGATTGTCAGTATTAAATTTCTAGTCAATTACATTAAGTTAATTGTATGAACAAATCTATTTAATTTATCCATTTTACGTTTTTAATAAATAAAAAACAATGACACTTCAATTTTTTTACTTATAGTTACATGTTATCAGTTTTTGAATTTTTTTACATTATATAGCAAATTAATTATATGCTCGAACTTAATTAAGTGCGCATTTCCCTTAAGTGCACCAGATTTTGGCCTAAGAAAATTTCCTGTGGTTAATTATACGGTAAAATAATGGATAAGTACACATTTGGATAAGTGCACAACTTGGTTAAGTGTCTTATTTTGCTGAGCTCCACAGGATTTACTGTTCGAAATATAGTCCTTACGTGCACAATAGACTCATTCCTGGCTGCTTTAAGTTTATCATCAATTATAACAACTATTGGCAGTTTGCAACGTTTATTGATCGCTAAATTAGAATAAGCACGCGTATCACAGACAATGTTAAAGCAACTACTTCTTTCCAAGGAAGTAATGGACATTTTTTGCATCAAACCCATGTAAATGTGAATTTATTGCTCCTTTCAATTGCGCTGAATAATTTCCAACTTTGGATAAGTGCATGGAAAATGTTGCCAAATTCCATATTCACTTAATCAAGTTAGACTGTAATTATAATTCATATTTAAGGAAATTATTTTTGAAATTTTATTCACTTTTATATAATATTTGAAATTTATTATTACTTATTGATATTTTTTGAGATTAAAAGGACAATCATTTAGGTGTTCTGGAATTCTTATCTGTGGCATTTGGATTAGTTAGCATCAAAGGCAAAGAAAGCAATCGCTATTTATGCATGAATAGTCGTGGTCGACTGTATGGTTCAGTAAGCTATATTTCATAATTTTGACAATGATTCAATTCTTACAAAAAGTGAATCAAAATTTGAAAAAAAGTTGAATATGATAATTATAAAAATGTTGTAATTAATTTAAATGAGAAAAAATGATGATGTTTTCAACTAATTTTTCAGCTGATTTACTTCTATATTCTAATCACAGAAAGTACGGAATCATAAAAAGCATATATTTTTGTATTTTATATGTAATGTTACTGGATAATTTCATTTTTTATTTTATAAATAATACTTAAAAATACTGTTCTATTTAATTTGAATCAATTCATTAATAAATTTTGAGCTGCAATAAAGCGCTCACGAATTTATAGTAAAATTTTAACTTTGTTTTTATTGAGCTTTAGTTTTACTTTTGTAAATTTTTCACAGTTAAGTGTTTTTAATAGATTTTCCATAAAAAATATCACAATATATGCGATAGTGAAAAAAGAGTCTTAAGTCGTAATGAAAGCATTTTTAACATTATTCATTAAAATTGCTGAAAATGAAATAAAATTATTAGAAATTAATTTTATTATTGAATCTTTTAAAAATGTTTTTAAATAAATTAACTGCAGTAAGCAAGTTTGCAAATAATTTTTGGTGAACTTTTTATTATTCAGATTCATTTTGTGTATGCATTTATTTCAACTATAGGAAAAGGAAAATTTAAGCATATTATTTGTCAACTGAAAATAAAAATATCATTAGCAATATACGGCACGGTTTGTATTTTTAATCTGTTATATAAAATGTTGAAATATTATTGTGATGAAGATTGCTTTTGGTTTCATTGTTTAAATAAATAAAAATTGAATATGAAATTGTTTCAGGTGAATCATTCAACAGAGTGCATATTTATGGAAAAAATGCTCGAAAATTATTATAATACATATACATCATGTCGTTATTCAAGACGCCGGAGGAAATGGTTTGTTGCGTTGAATAAACGTGGCCGGCCAAGGCGTGGCAATCGTTCTCGGAACAAGCAAAAATATGCTCAGTTCTTAGTGCTTCATCTGGACGACGAAGATTTCAAAGGACACCGTCGACACAAATTGCTCACCAACAGTCCGTTTGGGTTGGACAGTTTCACGCAGAAGTGGAGAAGTGAAAAATTTTCCTCCTTGCCCACCGGTGGACGACCGTGGCGCCGAATGTACCACAGGCGAACTATTAACAAGCAACAAGTGGACAGAAATGCCAGCAGGTCTACAGTATCGATTGCCAATTTTGAATTGAAGAAATCGCACCAATTTTCAAAGGCCCATTTTCTGAACTCTGCTCTAATTGGGTACAGATGAAGCAGGGATACCATACCGGTGAGAAATTCGCCTTCAACATCTATGATGTAAGCCATGTCGAGGCGAAGCATGTGATACGTAGCAGTGTTACCGGACGTTGTGTTTATTAGTTGGCTGGTCCACACAATAACTGACGTTCTTTTCAGAAATCAGAAAAAGCAAAAAATGAATGAATGAAAAGAAATCTTCCCGGTGTTGTGATTTTAAAAGTTTATCAATTTATTGTTTCTATGACCGATGTGCATCGATGCATTTTATAATTTCTTTTAATAAGCGTTTAACAGTTCTAACAAACGTTCCTTAATCGTTCACTTCCTGTTGACCGTCGGCTAACTAGCTAGTGCTGCTTTTTGCACAAGGCGCGGAGCTTAAAGGTCAGTTTATTTATTATTTAGTGGTCTCGAATGACTGCCTTCAATTTTCTTTGGTTTTCCTTTGCAATATATCTATATTTGGTCCGATGACGACATTCTGCCATTAATTCTTTTTTGGACATGAACATGTGTTCAATCATAAATCATCATCTGTTTTTCTATGCAATTTGAAACGTTGTTGCTTGCGATTCTTCTCTTGCATCACTTTTTGAAATGTCTGTTTTGCAAACAGGCAAAGCATATTTTTTAATGCTAAAAAAGATTAACACATTTTATATTGTAAAAATGTTTCCACCCATACCTCTCTGTTCAAGAGTGTTAATTACTTCGGTAAAGTCACCAATTTTGTAAAAACTTTTAATGCTTTAAGTATATGTTTTTTAAGCAATCTCGTTGTCAACTTCATTTATTACTACTTTAATTTGTTTTTTACTGTCTTTATTATTTTTTCATATTTTTTCTAATGAACGAACAACTGGATGGATGCCTGTTACGATATGAGAATGAGTCATTGAAGAAGAAAACATTCCATTGATTATGTAACGGATTTTTGCTATCCAAATTTATATATTTGCTTGTTAGCGTTTTTGTTGCAATTTGCGTCGTCTTAATTTGATGCCAAATAAAGAAAACGAAGAAAAAGAAGAAGTCATCTTTTGCTTTCTATTGCTGAAACTTTTTTGAAGCATTCTTTTAGATTGACAACTTTAAACAACTATTACAAGAAATGGAAAATCTATTTTCATCCATTTTTTAAGCTTTTACAGAAACGGTCAGAAATTTTTAAAATATTCTTATATTTTTTTTATTTTTTAATGATAAATTTAATCAAAAAACATTAATATTTTACTGTATATGCCCAGCAATACAGTATGTATAGCGGAGTTGACGTTTTCACCATCAAATAAATAGATTTCTTTAAAGCACCAGCTAATCCACAATAGCTTTTGCAATATGCTTTTTCTTTTTCCTAATAAATAATTTAGATCATTATAATAAATCACAACCAGTAATTTGCATAAATGAAAATGTCTTTTGTTCATAAAATTTACAAAGTATATTTTATCCTTTGAAATCATGTCGAAACGTAACAGCACAACATATAAACAAGCAGCTGTTTAATCTGTATATGAATCATTTCTATTTAAAATAAAGATGATTTATGAAATGATATACGTTGATACGGAAAATGTATAAGTCAGTCATTTGCTTATTAATTGCATCTGAAAAACAACCTGTACTTTTTCACTTTTCAGCCTATTCACGAGCTAAATTGCTGATTAATAAATTAATTACTGAATAAATATAATGTGGAAATAAAAATGAAATGTATTTAAAGAGTGTAACAGCAGCAGTACAATATAATGTAGTGTTTATAGTTTGATAAAACGTGGAATTTCGAAACTTTTCAACCAAGTAAGCATTTAAACTCTGATAATTTAAAAAAGCGGATGTCATAAAGTAAATGTAGCAATATAAGGTTAAATTTACTTTATAAATATATAGAATAATAAATTAAATATATTTCAATGAACAACAATGAGTATTTTTATGGGCTATTTATTAATTATAAAAAGCAGGACTTTCTTTTATTTAAAATAATAATCATGGTTTAAAAGTAATTAGTAATAATTGATTACAATGCCTAATAAAAATACAAAGTTTACTTAGATAAACAGAACTGTTTTGCTCAAGCTGTTTTACATTAAAAAGCAATAAAACACTGGCAATTATTAATAATTAAATAATACGACGGCGATAAAGTACCATTGTTGAAAGAACAAAATTATTGTTCTAAAATGATTTATTTCTTGTGACAAACATTTCTATTTTAAGTTTTATTAAAAGAAATTTCTGATTTAACGATTTAATCATTGCAAACGTTTTTTAAATTGCTATTCAGATTATTGCCAAATGAATTGTTATTAATAATGACCAGGTTGTTGAAAAATGCATTCCAATTAAAATACCAAACGCTCATTGCATCGAAGCATGCACACAACTGAAAATTTGCACCATATTATATTTTAATAACTTTCTAATTGAATTACATTTCGGAAACAAATTCAATATAGTAAAAAAGGTTTTAAATCATTATAGTACACAATTAAAAAAAACTTATAACTTTTTGAATCAAACATTTAAGCACTTGCTTAAACAATACAAACAGATAAAAATAACGATGAATAATAAATAAAATAAAAATTATCAACGGCTAACACTTTATTTAAATATGCTTAACTAAGAATAAACATTTTTTGCTATGACAAAAAATTTCTGCTATCATACTAGCATAGATTACATATAGATGTGAAGCCCAAGTGCTTATCTTACAGTACGTCTTGTAATTTTCAGCATACAACTTGATTGTAAACCAAATTAAAATGACAAAGATGTTGTTGATATGTCAAAGTCATTTAAGTCATACGTCTAAAACTTAATTATAGATCTGATAAATTTAAAACCAAAAGTAAATAAACTGATTGCACTAATATTTAAAGTAAATTCTTAAAATGTAGAGCGGAAAATTTCAAAACACAGAATCGTGAAATATGTACTTTAAATTTCACCTTCTTCTGGTTCTTTCTGTTGCTGCTTTCTGCATTCAACTACACAAGAAGAGTAAGTAATTGATTAACTAATCTTACAGAATGGATAAAAATCACAAATTCAGTTTGTTGGTTCTTTTCTTCTTAATTAATCCGTTCTAATAAAATCTTTTATTTGAGAAATAAGAACTTAAAATAACGGTCTCATTTACAGAATGTCGCGTGCATACTGATTGTACTGGTCAGCAGATGTGTGTAGAAGGTAGCTGCTTACCCTCAGAACCAGCAGGAGGATTGTGTTCGAAAGACAATGACTGCCTTTTGTCAAAGGGGCAGGCTTGTCGTTATGGAATCTGCATGATACCATCAGGTAATTCTGCTTTAGACTTCATACATTTTAATATTTTTCATTTCAAATTGATATGATTGCCAGTATAAAAAACAATCAATGAGGAAAAGATACGTCATTAAATTTACTTCAGAAAATTACAAGCAGAATTTTGCATATACTCATGTTTTCAGAACCTCCAAAGGAATGCATTAAACATACTGATTGCAAAGGACAGACAATATGTGTAAATTACAAATGCAAACCGGCAGTCCCAACTGGCTTTTCATGCTTTGGAACAGGAATATGTCCATACTGTGGAGCATGCAAATTTGACATATGTTGGACAGAGTTACCAACAGTTGATAAAAAGCCAATGAAAGATGTTGAAAATATAATCACATCAAAATCAAAAATTCTAAACGTAACGTCCTAAAAATATTGAACTTCATTTTATTCGGTTATTACATAAGCATTATTCATGTTAAACGTTAAAAGTTATAATACTGCCAGTATTAAAATTACAAAAAGCAATTCAACTTTGTAGAGAATTCAGCATACACAGTATTCTGCGTAAAATATTTTTTCAAATAATTATTCCAAGTCTCTATTTTACAGCTCATTTGTATTTTGAAATATTCTATATGCTCTTCCAAGAGGAAGGAAATTATAAAATTTTTGCGACACATCTACACTTTTTACTTGATTCCATATGGACGCTGTTACTATTCAGACGTTCCGCAATTTCAGCACATTTATAACGCCAAGCAAACCTTGTTCTTAAATAACAAAAGTACAAACAGGAAAATAAAGTAAAAGATACACGAATACAATGAAGGCTAGCCACTACGAAATTTACAATTCATCCATATTTCTTCTATATTGTCGTCACCACTACCACTGCAGAAACAGCAGACCTTGATAACGTAGAACACAAAAACATATGCGCGAACATAAATAAACGCCAAGATGACAGACAACTCAAGCACTGCAGTGGTGTATGAAGAGTCGAGTGGTTTCCTGTGCCACACATAAAAAATTATCGAAAGTTGTTTCCTCCTTTTCTACATTTCTTCAAAAATTCACCAATATGGCTCCGCATCTATTTCCAAATCACGCTTAAACTTAATCCAGCGAACCATATCTGAGTCCGTTTTAAAATTTTTTTCTTCTACTGCTTAAATGTATGCAGAATTTCCGCAACTCATTTCAAAGTTAATTTGTCAGTTACATTAGTAGCATCATCTTCATAGGAGTCTTTTTCTTCATCAGTGGACGCAGTCATTTTTACAAGATCTTCATCTGTAAGTTCACTCGTGTGCGATTCACTTAATTCCATTACTTCTAATTTTTGTAAGTCTTTCAAACTTTTGTTATCCACATGATGTGTCAACGTGACAGTCATATTCACTGCAAGTACCTCTCCATCGGCAGGAAAAAACGTAGTTTTTGTTTCTACGCAATCTAGCTACAGATTAACTGTCTCAGCTTTCAATTTCCTAACGGATTTGTTAACCGTTTAAAGGCTAAATTAAGTTCCTCTTGGCTGAGGGTCTCAATGCTTTAAAAATGGCTTAATTAGAAGGATATGAGGTACCTATGATAGATAATACGACCTCATTCTGATTGAGAAAATGCACTTTTCTGGCATGTTAAAAAAGGGTACATTGGCATTCTGACTAATCAATTTTCAAAATAATATTCAAGATTACATATTTTACATCATACTGTATGTAATACAAATGGCGTAGACCCTGAGTATTCATCAAAGACATGCCGCTTCACACTTTGATTGGTTGTATATTTTGCGTAGGACTGTGATTGGTTTTGAATTTTATTGGTTTACACGGCGGCTAAATTTCATTAGATGCTGTTGCAATGAATTTTACTCGCTGTTGGGAATCTCAATTTTACTGGTTGTCATTTTCATGCATTCTATTTGTCAAATTTTGGTTTCTTTTTAATGGTCACTTTTTTATTCTAAGCTTTACTGTTTATCTTCTATATGTATATTAGTAGTAGCTAAATTATACATTTAAAAGCTGACTAGCACCTTAAAATTATAAGTTTATTAACAAATTTGCTTGTGGTTTCATTTTTGTTCATAATTATATCCATAGAACTGCTGATCAGATCTAAGAAATTCGCTTTACTTTAATTTAAACTGACTTGGTTTATTGCGTGTATAATATTGAGCATTTTAAAGGCCTTGTTCAGAAGTTTGCTTCCTATTAATTTGTTTCTTAATTTGATGAAGCTAAACATAAGTTTAAATTAAAGTATAAATTGAATTTAGAAGTTATGGATGCTATTAGTAAGAAAGATCACGTGCATTCACCATTTCACTGAATTTCATTAAATAATTAATTATAATTAATTTTACCACATAAATATAAAATAGTAAAGCTTTGAATATCAGAAAACTGACCATTGAAATGAAATCAAAATTTGACAAATAGCACGCATTACAATGACAACCAGTAAAAATTTAGGTTTGCGACAACGAATAAAACTCATCGCAACAGCAACTAATGAAATTTAGCCGGCATGAAAACCAATGAAATTTAAGGCCAATCAAACGTTGAGTGGCATGCCTTTGAAGTACACTCGGGTAGTATACCAATGCAAATTTAATTATACCATAGAAAGTTAAAGAAAAAATTATGCTAAACCGTGATAAGACGGAAAGCAATTTCGGTGTAGTCCGTTTTTGCAATGAACACCTTCATTCCTACAGTTTCTTTGGCAGACTACACATTGTCCTTTGCACATGATTGGAAGAAATGCCATGCGATGTCCGGAGGCTCATTCATGTGTCCGGGCCTTGGGTGGCTTCTTACCATTAGCCTTGTGTGCAATAAGTTGATGATGATTTCACGGTGGAACTTTATGTGCACTATTCATGTTGCTGGTTGCCATGTCACTTATTGAATGTAAAACTAATATATCCAGCATCAGTAAAATAAATAAAATTGTATTTATTTATCAAAATTATGAGGTTTGTTTGTTTGATCAAATCTTTATTTAGAGTAAACTTGCTCATTAATCACTCAATTGCCATTCAATGTTCAGCATTAAATGTTAACATGTCGTATAGTAAAAGGTATTTGATCACATGCATTAGATGGATTTTAATTTTATGGGCTAATTTTCCCAATATTTCGCAAGCAACATCAAAATGCCAAAATGCAGCGGGAGCTGGTGATGCAGACTGGTATGAGCTGATTTTAAATTACATTAAAAAAGATATTCCATGATTTTATAATTGGTAACGTTTTTACATATAACAGTTCATGTTATAAGCATACATTTTCTGTAAGATAGCAAATGCACTTTAAACATTTAAATTAATAAATCAAAGTATTTTGAGCTTGTGCAATTAATGAAATAATGCATATAATTATTTGAACGTATTTTAAGGGCCATTTTATATAAAGCTCCTGCACAACCCAACGGAAAGATACTGCATGCAGGTGCTGCTGGTGGAAACTGGGCAAATAGCCCACAACCTATAACTAGAAATAATGGTCATTCATTTGCCAAAGCTCTGGAACATGTCATTGCAGCAAATGCAGATAACAAATTCATTTCATACAACAATCATCCGCCAGATGTTCCAAAAGTCAGAACAAAATCAAACAGTAAAGGTAACAAGAGGGGAACTTTGACATATAATGGAACGTTCTGTACAGCATATACAACATTTAGGTGTATTAATGATGGATATAACTGCCGCTGATTCTGCATCATGGATTGTTCATACAGTACCAGGATTTCCAAAAGCACGAACAGAATACTTATTTCCTCCTGCAGAAGTTCAGAAAGGCCATCTATTGATTTGCTTAACAATTAAGGAAGACCAAATTGATACAATTGGTAAATGTTAGAATACGATAATTAACTTAATAATGCAAACATCATGAGACTATCTTAATTTTTTGAAAATAACAAGTATTTATGAAATGCTTATTATCAATGGATTTATGAAGAGTCATAAAAATACTTTTTAGCCATGACACTGAGAATTGCAACTCCATTAATATACTACAATGACATACCAAATGCGCAGATGAATTCTCGACCAAATTTGAGAAAGCTGGTTTTTGGTGAATCAAGAATCCTACCACCTTTAGCAGTAATAAAGGACACTTCAACTGCAACTGCTCCAGGTTTGAAAGTGACAATTTACAGCAAAGGTGAAAAATCAAGATATGGTAAATCAGCTTTGCTTTAATTTAATGAATTAACTATTTTAATTATTAAGATCTCACCGTAAATTTTCATCATCAACATTTATATATTATAAAAAACTAAATTTTCAAATTATCATAAAGCCTGTTTAAAATAAAGGCTTTTGCTGAGGCTAACAGTTTGAAACCTTACAGTGAATAATAGCTTTGTGACATTATGGTAAAAACTAATTTTTAGAAAGGTAACCAAAGTTCACAAATCATGCAAAACTTAATGGAACGTTGATGTTCAAGAAATTTTAATGAACTTTTATTGTTATTTATTTATAAAACGTATAGATATAATACAATTAATAAAAGTGATTGATTAAATCAGCAATAAATTTAAAATTTAATCATAAATTGATGAAAATGAAATTATAGTTTTAATTTTATTTATTTGAAAAAATGACTAAAACAATTTTTTAGAGATTTACCGGAAAATACTCCTGAAAAAATTGAAGTCTACAGTTAAAGTTTGGACAGCTAGAGATAACAAATTGAAAAGTGACTGTAGAATCTCTGGGAGAAATATAAGATTAGTAACAAGTCCTATATCTGTAAACGGTGATCAAAGTACACTTGAAAATGATGTTTCTCAGTGGTTAGTCACTGAAACAGGAAATAAATTCTGTGCTGTTGACAAACCTTATCAAGTAAATTTATATTCTTTACAAAGCAGTTATTTAAAAAATATTTATTTAGAAAAGTCAAGCAATGGAACCTGCAATGGCAGTATGTATTGATGATGCCAGCATTTCTGCTCGTTTCAAAGAAATTGCACAGAATGTGGAAAACTGCTCATGAAATTGCTTTTTGTGGTTTTGATGAATGGATTGCAGCATTTATAATAGAACTCTTTTGGCATTGTAAAAATTCTTGCACACTAGGCTAGAGGGAATTTCTTATAAACACATCATTAATAAACAGTTCAAGACACTTTATCAGCAAATATTTTAAAGTGAACTGAGATTCGATTTCTTATTATTCATTGCGCTCTATCTTCTCACCATTAATCCACAGTGCATAGTACAGTAAATAAATGAAATTTTAATTATATGTCCATCATATCAGCAGGTTCCTACTGCAGATTTATCTGCCTTTTCCCTGTATAAACACTTCCTAGCAAAATTATTTACTATACAAAATGATTCAACTGTTGAAATTAATTCAGTGATGAGCATTTGTATCAGTGATTTCCAAAGTTGGCGATATCACCCCCTTGGGGGCGGTGGACGGCTGCAAGAGAGCGCTGGAAAATTGTACTGGTGCGGGGTGTACTGGTGGTGCATTGCATGATTCACCAATAACATATCAACTTTCTCAACGTTTGCATCGCTCTTTGGGATACGTCATTACAACAGTAAGCAAAATCAGAAGCATTTCTTGCAATGGCAGATTATTCAGCCAGATGTACGAACAGAATGACGAAGAATTCAATCGCCTGTTGATGCACACTGGAGTCCGGTGGTTGTTGAAAGGTGCTTGTTTAAGTCGTTTTTGTGATCTTTTTGAAACGATTTTGGAATTCTTTGATAACAAAGAACCTTCATTGAGAGAGCTTGGAAAAGTTCAAAAGTGACATAGCCTATATGGCTTATTTTTTTCATGTTTAATGAAATTAATCTGCAACTGCAAGGAATCGAACATAATGAAATCAGGACGAGATCTGTCATATCACAATTCGCATCAAAGCTGGCTTTGTTCAAACGCAACTTCGGGCGTAGAGAATTTTACCAATTTTAAAGCTTTGCTGCAATCAGGAAAAGGAAACGATGATGGCATTCAAGTCTATTGTGATCATTTAGTTGTGCTAAAAAAGGGCATGCAAGAAAAATTTCAAGATAATCTCACAATGAAGATTCCATATGCATCATGCGCAAACTTTCTACACTCAGCGATACTTACTTGAAGGGAACAAATAAAAACGGCAGCTTTTCAATGAATATAAATTTGCACATTTGTCAAGTGAACAAACTGTTTTCTAAACAATTAAGAGGCATCATTTTAAACTCCATATTGTTTGTTATCAGCATGGCCAAGACTTATTTATGCATGATCACATTTACTCCAAAAGTTTTGCAATAACATTATAATTGCTTATCTTTTGTTGTCTAAATTCAATGCATCCTTCTACCAGAATTCTTCAGTAAATTTCTTTCTATTTTTAAAAGTAATAAGCTGTTTCTGAAATTTCCATTTTAATCATAAAAGAATACTAAATATGAATAAAAAAGCAAAATGTTTTGAATGATAGACACCTTTATGAATTTTGAAAGTGATCGTAAATAATTTTTAGCACTTTCATCATTTCCCCGTCATAAAACTAAACTTAGTTCTTTTCTATTTAACTTTTCTAGATGGCGTGAAAAACATTTTTTAATTTCATTTATGAATTTTGATTAAAAATTGTTTTATTTGGGTAAATTATAGAATTCTCTGAAAAAAATTTCCTAATGCTTATTTCAGCAATTTGACCAATATACATAAGAAATGAACATCGCCGTTTAAAATATAAATTTAAAAAACTCATATTCTTTAAATGATTATAAAATAACTTCATAAAATTAAACTATACAGTACATCTGAGTAAATCGATTAGTTAAAGCTTATCATGAATGCTATATTGTTTAAACATTAAACAATAAATTTTAAACAATTCGAACTTTAAAATATTTTGAATATTGGGGAAGTTTCGATCGAAGCTTGACCAGTTTAGGAGGTTAGCCGACGACAGAATCTGTTGTTCTCTCCTTTGTACACTTTGAGTCCTAGTCTGAAAAAAACTGCACCAATATGGATGACCAATTGGAAACCGCTTATGAAGCTAAATTCAGCGTGCTTGATATGGACATGGCTAAGAAAGCCCAGGGTGCGTCCAAAGCGGCAGGTCCTATAAATGAAGCAGAGCAAAAAAGACAAGCGGAATTGATGAAGCAGGCTAGCATTGCTGTCCAGTCAGCGTTGGGTGAGCAGGCATCTGCTGCAGGTAGGCGTGTCTTTTTTGCTCGCCATGGTGAACGAATGGATCGTGTTTTCCCTGCTTGGACGCGGTTGTCTTATACAGAATCTGGAAATTACAAACCGTACGACATGAACATGCCAATATCGATGGTTCCACGATTGAACGGAGTTAATGATTTTTATGATGATCCACCGATTACTGAACTTGGTTATTTTGTATCTCAGTTGATTGGACGAGGAGCAAAATTGAACTGCATAAACTTCGACACTGTCTACTGTAGTCCAGCACTGCGATGTGCGCAAAGTGCGCACGGGATGTTGAAAGCATTTACTAAATCAAAGCCAAAAATTTGTATCGAACCAGGATTGTTCGAATATATGGGATGGTATAAAGAAGAGAATTTGAACTTCCTGAGCACTTTGGAAATGGTCGTACAAGGTTATGAAGTAGATCCTGATTATTTTCCAGTGATCAGTTGTGAGGATTTGAAAACGAAATACAAAAATGAAACTATAGAAGAATATTACAAACGTACCGGCGATGTGATTGGTAGTATTCTGAGCAGGCATACCAAATCACCGTGCAATATATTATTTGTTGTTCATGCACCTACCCTTGATGCAGGCAGTCGATTTTTGACAAAGAAAACAGCGAATGTGCCGGATGTAAATGATCTGAAGCAAGTTGGTGTCCATTATCCATTTGGATCTGTTGTGGCATTAGAAGAGAACAAATCCGACAATACTTGGAAACTTATGCACTGCGCTTTGCCATCAATTTCTTTCTTGGACTGTACTAACCGTATCGATTTCAAATTTTTTAACCGTCCTTAAATTTAATCTGAAATTATTTAAATTTTCTTACTAAATTGTTTGTTTATTATTTCATTTTTTCTTATTGTCTGTAAATGTTTACTGTTTATCAATTAATTTTATCAATAGAATTCATATAAACTGATTAAGGTGATTTAGTTTAACAAAGAACACAATTTATAGATTTTTTAATTAGAGTTAGAAATGATTTGTGGTCACTTGTTTGACAATGTGATATTACTACATTTATTTTATTTGATGAACATTCTTAAATTAAAATTTTCATTTATATAAATCTTTTCATTTTCGTTGCACAAGAAATACATTGTTCAACTTATTCTTCTATTGTGTGAAAATGACAAAAAGCTTAATAAAATTTTAATATTATTTCACAAACTTCATAGCAATTATCAGAATTCAATTTTTTGAATGAATGCTGGCTAATGACTTCTACAATTTATTTATTTATTCATTTGTTTATGAATAATTCGACGTCTACTTTTCAGCCATGCTAAACAGTATGCATATTTGTTGAAAATACAATTCAGATCAAAACTCAAAACGATTAAGAAACACAATTTCTAAAATAATTTAAAAACTTATAAAATTATATATTCGAAAATTCGAGTCCTATTTTTTCAGATTTCACTATTTTACAGAAAGCTTATTAAATATTGGGGCGGACCCGTTTCCCCAATTTTTTTTGACTTTGTTATTAACTCAAAATAACTGATTTAAGCGCTATTTACGAATAATAATTTGTTTTTATAAAATTATCAGCAGTTATAGTCATGTTGCCATATGGCAACAGCGGCCTTTAAGGGTATAAAATGTGCAATGTTTTGAAGTCAGCAAACAGTACTTTTATTTCTAAAAATATTATGCTGGACTAATTAATTATTATGATAAATATGAAAACACTTTCTTTGTTGTGTCAAACAAAGATGAATGTTGCATTTGACACATCGCACTCTTGATGCTTTTCGGCAGCTGCGGCATCGGTTCTTTTGGTTTATAATTTCTGGCCAGTGTGCAACCTGGTCAAATCTGGCGGCTGTTCTTGGCTCTGGTCTTCTTACCCGCTTCTGCTGGTTTCTATATTTGCTGTTACAGACACGCGGCCACGGGATTTTCTCGCATATGCCTTGTTCACTTTTGTCAAGGCTTCTGCAACATCCAACGTGAACTGCATTAGATCTTTCTGGCTGCCACTGGCGGCTTCACTTGTTTTAAGGTCTATTTTGTTTTGCAACCACCCGTTCACTACTGCCACGTGGATTGTCCAAAAAATATTCTTCTGTACCATTTTCTACCGCGGTGGTCTATCCGATACAGTGCTCGCAACATCCTCGCCAAATCTACGCTGCCCATGTACTTGTTGTACTCTTTTACAATTGCCGGGCAGGACACGTCGACCAAGGTTTTCTCTTTCTTATTCCACCGTTTTACTTTACACACAGGCTGTGTGCAAACGTAAGTGGAAGATAAGTCCACCACTGCACTGTCGTGCCATCGAACGATACATAAGTTGTTTTCTGCAGTGGTGCAGACGTGGAAGGCACTCCTACCAGCCCTTTTCAACTCTTTCTCCGTTTTCAGTGGCGCGTTCTTCAGTCTGTTTCGCTGAATCGTTCCGATGGTGTGGATGCCTTTTTTTAAATAATCTTAGTTGCAGGTCGAGGTGGGTGAAATAATTATCGAAAAATATTTTAAAATTTCGATGTTTTGGAACCGTTTCACACAGCTTCATTACAACATCAAAACTGAGGCAGCCACTGCGATTCTTTACTCTTGGCACTTTACCTTCATAAAAGCAGAAGTCGTACAGCAACCCTGACACTCCTGTCCGCGCGCCAACTGTGATGCCCCATTTCTTTGGCTTCTTTGGGATGTACTGTTTCAGCTTATTTCTTCCTTTATATGGGATGATTTCTTCGTCAATCGACTGGTATTTTTCCTGTTCCTAACGCAGGCATGATTGACAGATGCTCTCAATGAAAGGTCGTATTTTAAACAGTCGATCATACCGTGGGCTTTCTCGGTCAAGTACCGCTTCACTGTTGTCATTAAAATGAAAATAACGCAGTACCTCCCGGAACCTGTTTCGGCTCATTGCATCCGCGATAGCATCACACCGAAGCTCCGTGGACCAGTACATCGAATAGCGCGGCTTTAGAACAAGTCCCATTTTCAATAACGTTCCAAGAAATGTTTCTAATTCAGACTCAGTTATCTGAAAATTCGAATTACACTGGGCAACACAGATGTGAGATTACTCAACAATATGATTCAAAAGTGTCGGATGGAAGTACTGTCTAAAATATTCAACTGGCTCTCTCAAAACGCATGAAGAACCAGATGCCGTTTCTGCAAATGCAAAGATTTATTATCTGGAAGTAGGTGACTAAGCACAACATACCCTTAAATGTGGCATCTATAGGAGGCATTCTTCTCTTCTTCCACCTAAATTCTGTCTTCCTGAAGGTCTCACTTTCTTCATCTTCAGATGTTAACTCTGCTGAACTTTCAACAACTAAGGATGATCATCATCACTGTCCATTTCAGGTTCAGATATATCTGCATCAGGCAACAGTATGAGCTCTTGGATTATTCTTCCGCTTCTAGTGAGACGAACGTTCAAGACGCAGTCCATGACGATAGCTGATAAAAAGTGAAAATAGCTGTGTGATTTCTCGCCTTATTTATTGTACTTTGAGTCGTGGTCATTGCAGATGCGTCATGTGTTCACCAAGAGAACCATATAAGTAAACAAATATCTAACAGCCGCCGCGCGCATGTTCGAGCTACATTGTGAGAGCAATATACCAGCTAAAGGCAGCTGCATCAAGCCCAATTGTGGACATAAATAATTCAGAAGATGAAGTTTTATAACAGTCTCATGACAGCCATTTCCAAAAGATAAACCAAATGCCATAATAAAAACAAATTACATGAATTATTCTTATAATGGTGACTATGGGGTTTTCAATAAATATCATCTTCTGCTACAACTGGAACTGCATTTTGCCAATGCACTGCAAGTACTTTGTATAGGAATGTTTCAAATACGTTTCAAAATATAGCATACGTTTGACAACATTACATGGAATATTAAAAAATGCATTCTAAGCATACATCAGATAAAAAGCACGATTTCAAAATTATCAAGGGCAAGAATCAATATGAACTGTTTTTTATACCTTTAAAGGCCGTTGTTGCCATATGGCAACAAGAATTTAAAGCAACACTACGAGAGATACGTGAGCATTACGCATTTCAGATTTCACAGTAAATTTCAACATAACATGTAGATCAAAGAAAAAAAATATGGGCTCATCTCCTTATCAGAATATTTTTTTATGGCATGATAAAGTTTGAGATTTTCCAAAACTGAAAATTTTCAAAATGCTGATTAAACTGTTGGGACACACTGCTGATTGAGAAGACTTTCTTTTATGGTAGAAGATAAAACTATTATGCTTAACCATCTTTATATTCCTACTGTGCTGCCCCTCCTCCCCCTGAGTAACGTGTGTGTGTGTGTGTCAGTAGTGTCAGCAGTGTGTTGCGTTGCCTGTCCTTTTAACTTACTCGTATCGTGTGTGTTCAATTGTGTTTTGGTCAATAAATAGCAGAAAACGCTATACCGTTGTACGTTAACTCATCATCGCAATCAACCTTCCTCGAATATACAACATAAACAAATATAAATATCTCAGACAGGACACTAGGCTGCACAATAAATTTTTCCACACATGAAGAAGAAGGAAGATGAAACAACAGAAAAATAACGAGCAATGTTACAAAACAGATCAAATGCTACGCTTCGCTAAACATTGTGTTGCCATATGGTAACAACGGTCGCAAAAGGGTTAATATAGATGCATCAGGGAAAATATGCAACTGTACAGTGTGTGTGCACCAGATCTATTCGAGCAAAACGCGTGTTCAGAGTCCACAGCAAGTACAAATGAAGTGATTTCGAGGAGCGGGCTAATTAATACGAATCAGTCAGTAGCCGTGGGGCATAAAGCATGTATCAAAATTAATACTTTGGGCCTGAGAGAGTTAACAGTAATGTAACGTGCCGAGCTATTCTTCCACTTGAGTTTTCTCACTCTTTACCGGCTTCATTGTCATGGAATTCGATGAAATTTGGGAATACGGAGACGAATACACGACGAAACACAAGGTTTAAGTATTCATTCAGGAGTAAAATAAAATGAACAACACACCAGCAAGAGAGCGCAAGAAACTAACACACACAAACGCAATCACACTCACCAACAAATAGTCCTCTCGTTGAGAATGCAGGTCAAAACGGTCGTTAATTGATGGATATGGCCACATGACAGGTGGGATCAAGTGCTGGATGTTGACAGATGGCGCGCCAACTGTTGCATTCCGTCAGTCCCCGTGACAAATCGATGGACAATAGCGTATCGGCCGTTTGACATTCACCGTTAGCTGCGTCTGTTTTTCTTGTTGTGCAGCGGAGCTAGGACCGTGTTGATGACCATCATCAGAAACCATCCGCGCCAGACAAACCTTTAAAAACAGTTATTGAATGAGATAGCGCTCTGAGGTTGCCGAGCGTTACAGTAAGTAGTAAAGGAGAATTCAATGGAATATCGATCGTACTCAAAATCATACTATAGTTCAGTCACTAGTAGTCCAGTGATGCCAGACGGTGTAGTATCTACACAAGCAATTCACATGAAAGGCAGAAAACTCCACAGACAAAGTATCTATACTAATCAGTCTACTATACTTATCTATAATCTAACTATACTAATCAATGCTTCTCAACTTTAGTTCCATAAAATTTTATGGGGTGTACTGTCTTTCTTTATCATGATTTTCAAATTCAGACTGACCTACTGTATTCTTTTTTCTAATTTTTTATTAAAATTTTTTTCAAACTGTTTGTAAATAAAGCGTAAATGTTTGTTTGTAAATAAAACGTGCTTGTAAATAACGTTTGTAAGTAAACGTAAAAATAAATAATTCTTACCGCACGTTTTCCCTTTTTCAATAAACGTCATTTCTTCCATTATTTTAATAAGTCTGATAACGCGTAAAAATACTTTACTCATTGTAAAAGTAAAACAGTTTCTTATTTGCCATAATAAACAAACTTTCTGACTACAAAACAGAATCATTCATCAGAAATTTACATCGTTGCATGGTTTCACAAAAACAGAATATAATTAAAATGCCATCATTTTTGCAACCCACTTTTCGCAAGCATGTCGGCCTTTTCGTTTCCTTCGGTACCGTTGTGTGCAACCACATACGTCCATTTAACGGATATACTATTAGCAAGTTTATCTAAATACATCAAATCCTCCAAATTCTTCACCATTTCACCATCAGGTTTAATCCAATTGTTCTTTCGCCATTTTGGCATCCATTCTGTAACACATTTAAGCACATACTTACTGTCTGTGCGAATTTCCAAATGTGTTATTCCATCACGTTTCGCCTGTTCAATTGCTCGTGAGCAAGCTTCAATTTCTGCACGATTATTCGTTTGCAGGCCTTTCAATGGCTCGCTTATATTTCTAGGATCATTTTCGCCCCAATATACGCCAATACCAGCTCTGGCGCCGAGCTTGCCGTTATTAACACATGCACCATCTGTGTAACATACAGCAAATGAATTCTTTTCACTACTGGATGACCATCGCATGTTCTTTGTAGATGTTGGTTGTTCTGCGGGAGTAGTTAATCGTTTTCGCTCAGGAATACATGGTGCAAAATTATTAATATGGACGCGTTCATTTTGCGATACGGAGTTAGTAAACTCTCTTGCTTCCTGTTCAGTTGAAAATTTCTTGTACTCTGCACCACTGTATCCATTCACTTGCATTTTGCATTCTTCCCAGGTGGGAAAAATACCACAATTACGCCCTTTTCGAACAGCGTAGAAAGGAGACATCATGAATCGTATAATTATCGCAAACCTCAGATCCTTAAACTATAAACAACAATTTGTTACTATGTATATTTATTTATACCGTAAACAATCATTTGTTACAGCTTTCATAGTTTACATTACCTGTGAAATTCTCATGAAAACACAAAATGTTTGTCATTATGAACAGCTGAAAGATAATGACAATGTTTATGAAAAATCAAGTTCAATCAAAAAATCGAATTTATGCAGTCAAATAAAATTTTAAAATTCATTTATCAAACATTAATAAAAATTAAAATGTTACTAAATAATAGCAAAAATTTTTATTAATTTATGAAGAAAACCTGCTTTGTTTGATACTAATGTTTGAAAATGAGGTGGCAAAAAATTACCTGATGGAACTTGAAGATCTTGTTTTGAGTGGACTGTATTAAGGTGATGAACTGTGTGGTTGAAATGTAAGTAACGACAAATAGAGTATATGAGTTTATTTCAGACAAAAAGAGTTGGATATCTAGAGACGAGAGATTAGTTTGAACGTTCACTGAGTGAATTTTTTCCTAAGTGACTTGTGCCGTTCTGCGGCTCATATTTATAACTTAGCGGGTATTTGACACCACGCCGAGTCTGGGGGTCAGACGCACCAAATCGACCAATCAGTTAGCATAATTTTGGCGTCTGTCTCTCCATGAATGTAGTGTCAGCGCTTCTGTGCAGATTAGTTGCAATGTTGCTACCAGCTCGTCATGTTGTTAACACAGCTGACCACCGGAGTTTTGACAGCTATATGACGCCGACGCTGACCTTTTGACCGATTGATTATTAGTTCCATTGTTTAGAATTTACAAAAACAAATGTTTCAAATTACATCCGATCATGGTTGCTCTGGTAAAAATGAAGGTACCAGGGAGAGTTTAAAATATCTGATTAAAAAGCGTCAAGTAAAGGCTTCTCACAAAGTATTCACTGAGAAAATGATCGATTAATAAAAATTATTCTTTGAAATAAAATGGAAATTTTGAAGTTAATTGAAAATGTTTCAAGCAAAGATCTTTTTTAAGCACAAAATAATATTTTGTTATCATGTAAATATTTTAAAAACAGTATTATGAACTTATATAAATATATATTTAATATTTCAATAATTAATATATTTAATTATTCAGAAACATTTGTAAAAACAGTTAATTATTTAGTGAAAATCCAACTCATATAAACCTATTCATCATTTACTGTAAACATGGAAATGCAGTTCTGTTTTTATGAATTTCGGGTTTTGGTGCAGATGCTTGATAGTCCTGATTTTATAAATTATTATTGGCTAATACATATTTATTTTAATAAATTAAAATCGTTAATTAGACCACCTTATGATTGTTTTTAGCCTTTTCTGCGCAGTTGGTGTGCGAATTAAAATGGCATCTTTGTTGCGTCTGCGAAGCGGAAGACGAGAATGGCGGGGAAGAAGACGTGTAATTATTTTTTATCTGTTTTACGTAATTTTACATTGTAATTAGTAATATTTTATTAGCCATTGTTAGATTTTTTAGCTTTTCTATCTTACCTAAATTTTTAACGTGCGAATATCTTACTGTAATTTTAAGAAGCTTTTAAATCTTTAATTAGGACGATCTAACGCAGTTAACCTATGAAGAACATCGCACGCTGAGCAAAGTTCTTCACGAATCGCTGAAAACTTTTAAAGCAACTTTGGATTACGCAGAAATGGATGAAGAATCATCAATGAGTGACAGTGATTTAAGCGATGAAAGCGCAGGTTATTTGTTTTTTATAATAGTTATTTTATGTCGTATATTGCTAAGTTTAGTTCATAAGTTTCAAAAACTTTGCACACTGCGCAGCTATGTTTTTATGTTTCATGTTAACAGATACAGCTTTATCGAAATTACGACAGTCACAGAATGAAAAAGTTAGTTAATTTAGAAATTTTGGTTATTTGCGCAAATGTGCCTTTCTAAATTCATTATTGAAGTTTGCAGAATTTAATGGATGACAGTATTAAAAGTAATATTGCTGTAGATAATTTATGCATCTTTGTGCATCTATGCTTTTTTGTTGAAAACGTTAGGCGATTATTAATAAATGTTAACTTCTTTTTCTTCAAGTAACAAAATTTTAGAAATTGGTAATATGACACGTATTAAAAAGTTTATATTTTGAGTTGTTACGTTCTGTTAAATTACTTGAAAAACCTTGTTACATGCATATATATGTGTATGGGTGTGGGTGTAGGTGTGTACGGTATGCTATAAGTGATTTATTTATATTTTTAGACATACTACCAATGAAATCTAGGAAACAGTCATAAGAAAAAACATCTGGTATACTATGTAAATTTAAAACAAAAATTATTTAGTGCAATAGATGATGGTAGATTTTGAAAATTTTAGTTCACAAATTGTTTGATTACCACAGATTAATTTTACGTGCATATTTTTCATTTTTTACTTAGCAGAATACTTTTTTTTATAGATTCGGATTTTATTCCTCGAGGCAAAGGTTTCAGTTATTTACTGCGTAAGTGTTTTTCAAATGAATGCAATTTTAAGTTATTATAATTATTGCACAGATAAATTGAACATCTTTTTCTTGTTAAACAAATAAATATTTATTTACTTGAAATGACAATAATATTGATATATATATATATTTATTTATTTATTGTTTCAAGGCCCTGTAGCAGCAGACGAAAACAAGAAATCAAATGCTGCGGTTCCTTCAAGTATGAAAGCAAGTATAGGTGTCAGTGTTATTTCTTCATGTTTATTATTTAGGCTCGACCAATACAAGTAAGCCGGCGTCATCAGGTGCATATTTCTAGGAATTTTCTAATTAGATAGATACGTGATTTATTTATCATTACTGTAATGCATGTGACGATTATTAATTTTTTCCGGTTATTTTAAGATCACACGGAAGGTAAGAGTATCTCAAAATTAACAAGTAACTTAAATTTATTGGATATTAATTTCATCAGTGTGATGTTTCATCTCTATTTATATCTAAAGAAAATCTGTTGCTTATTGTTGTTCGCACAGTTTGTTTTACTGTTTGTTGTAAATGTGTGACATGAAGAGTTTTCGTGAAAAATGTTTTGTTTGCCTTGTACGTTTGAAAACCGAAAAACAAAGCGGACTTATTATATATTTCTTTATTTATTTTTTTGGGAAATAAGTCATCTGTTGTTAAGGTGAAAATCTTTATTATAGAAGATGGACGTAATTCAGTTTCCAGATATACATACAGTTTAAGGCGAAGTAAGTGAGCATGAATTTATTTCTGTTCTTTGATGTGCAAATGTTAAGGAAATCAAGTAGTGGAACAATCGAGCGGTACTAAATCGTCGAATATAAGTAAATGATTAAAGAGCATTTCTCATGTTTTCTTTTTATTTGATAAGGAATAATTTAAGACAGTGATGAAAATGTTGGTCAAAATCATAGGATCTCTGCAAGATCATCTGTAAAGAAAACAAAATCCAGAGGCGAATATGCTTCAGCATCGAAGACAGAAGCAACTGCTACGGAAATGTTTTTATATTTTGCATTTGGCGGTGTGTTTTTGAAAAGTATATTTTTATTTTTGTAAAGTAACACTTTTCTAGGAAAACCGATGCAACTGGAATGGATGGACAGACTTCCTCTTCTCAGAGCAAATCATTTAACGTAAATCACAACAATAGTGAACTTCAACTTATTAATTCTTGTTTAAATTGAACAGTATTGTTTAATATTATTGTTAGTATAAATTTATTTGGACTTGTCAAAATTAAGAATATGAAATATGCTAGTGTAAAATAATATCGCTCATTTATGCATTTTTATGATAAATAAAAGTTTTCTTTCAATTTCTGCGTGAATCATGCCCTGGTATAAGTTCATTGATAACGCTGGTCAACATGGTTCTGGGGGTCTCCCAAAATATTAGCTGTTTTGGGATATTTTTGGCATGCTGATTATGACAATGACATTTATTTTCCCCCATCACGTGCCGTTTTTTCACAGCGCGCTATGTTACTTTTTCCACTATTGTACGTATGTAACACATTGTGCTTTCTGTTTTAAGAGAGTCATGCAAGACACACGTATAAGGAGACCCTGAAGTAACGAAAAATGCCACCAGGAAAGTATTTAAGCAGTCCAGACTCATTTTATCAATCACATTTCGGCAGTTTTGTAGTGAAGAACAAAAGGCAGAAAATAACAGATTTTGTGAAGAAGGCGTATTTCGCATACTTTGGTATAAAGCTAGGATATCAAGACAAGTCTTGGGCTCCACACATGTGTTGAGCAGTTGCGAAAATGGAGCAAAAAAGCACTGAAATCTCTTCCCTTTGGTGTACCTATGGTGTGGCCATGTTAATATGATTGTTATTTTTGCCTTAGCAAAGTAAGGGGTTATAATGCAAAGAACAGAAAGTGTATTTTTTATCCAAATCTTCCATCTGCTATAGGGACTGTTCCTCAAGGTCCTGATGTACCCATTCCATCACCACCGGATAGCATGGACGCAGTTGTCCTAAGTGATGAAGAAAGTAGCTAAGAAACCATCAGTGACAGTGGCTTTGAAATAGAGCATAAAAATACACCTCAGCAGTTTACACGATGTGAGTTGAACGACCTTGAGCTAAGTGTCTTCAAGGTTGGAGCTGAAACACTAGGATCCAGACTGCAGTCAAAACATATGTTTGCTCCGGGAACAGCAGTTTCGATGTATAGGAAATGTGAAACTGAATTTACACCCTTTTTTCAGAGAATAAGACTCAGTTGTCTATTGCAGTGACATTTCTGGATTGATGTTTCAGTTGGGCGCAGAAAAGTATGTCGCAAAGAAGTACTCCGCCAAAAAAAGCTTGAAGGGAGTTCTCCCATACAATGGGAACACCTATGTTTCTGTTCCAGTATTTCATTCTGTTGCCCTAAAGGAGACGTATGAAAATCTGGAAATAATTCTGCAGAAAATCAAATATTAAGAACACATGCGGCAGATGTGTGGTGACTTTAAAGTTCTGTGCGTGCTTCTGGGACAACAATCTGTCAACACTAAATTCCCATGCTTTGTGTGTAATGGGATAGCCGAGCACGTGATGAACACTGGAAGAAGAAAGACTGGCCAGTGCAAGCAAACCTTACACCAGAGGCAAAAAACATTTGCCATAAAAGTTTAATTAATCCAGAAAAAGTGCTCCTACCGCCACTTCACATAAAACTGGGCATCATGAAGCAGTTTGTTAAAGCCTTGGATAAAAATGGAACTTGCTTCCAATACCTCTGCACCCAGTTACCTTTTCTGCCAGGTGCCAAATTGAAAGAAGGCATATTTGTTGGACCTGAAATACAGAAATTGATTAAAGACAAGATGTTTTCAAGCACAATGACACAAGTTGAGAAAGAAGCATGGGTTGCATTCACGAATGTTGTTTCAGGATTTTTGGGAAAGAAGAAGGACCATGAACACTTTCCATTGAAGCTCCACTTTCTGCACTCACATTTACATTTTTTCCCACAGAATCTTGGTGATGTTAGTGAAGAACAAGGTGAACGATTTCACTACGACATAAATGGAGTAGGAATATTAGGGTCGATGGAATGCTGCAATGATTGCAGATTATTGTTGGTGTCTCAAGAGAGAAACAAATCAAAATGAAAAGAAAAGGTCAACGCGGCGGTCGTTTGCTACCAAAAGGACTAGATGCTCTGATGAAAAGCACACCAACATCAAGTAGAAGTAATTTACTTTATTTTGCGCACATTAAAACTATGTACGCCATTTTATGTGTTATTCTGTACAGAGTACTGTATTATACAATACGTGAATTCCCATGTTCACAATGTGAAAGAACTGTATGTGATAGGAGAAATTCATTAGCATTTTTGAAATCAGCATAGCAAAATTATTAAAAGTCACTCGTAACTCAGTAAACCCCAGAGAAAAAGTTTCAATTTGTGGACCTATGTAATTGTAATACTCAAAAATTGCATTTCGCATGTAAATTTATACTTCATTGCAACTTTTATCGGCAACAGTTAATCAGTCGATTATTAACAGATTATTTCATAACCGACTTTCGATATGCAAGAAACCAGAAATTTTACAATTTTTCCTTAAATAATTTTCAAGCAAATACAAGCACAATCTTTATTCTTTCAATCAGAATCCGATAAATATGCAGATGAATAAAGGCACATAGTCGATCTCACTTCATGCATTTTTCTAAGGATTAACTGATGATATACAGTCAACTAAGCAAAAATATTCTATACCTTATCCACAGTCTTTTTACAGTAATTTTATTAAAACGCAGGTTAAAATTTTGATGCCAAATATTTAGAAATAAAAAAATCAAATTTTAAATGAATATATAATTTTAATTTTATGCAAATAAATTTATTTTATGGGTAATTTTCATGCTAAGCATGATAATACTCCATGATAATATTTTGAGAATTATACAGTATACTTTAAATGTTCCTGCAATATGTTCATTCATACGGTAGTCAATGAATGAACATCCTTGTAACTCAATGGGGTGATTGTTTGCTTTGTTGGTAGATTTTGTTTTTTGTTTTTGTTTTAAATTTTTGCTTTTTTGAAGTGAAATTGACTTAAGTAAAAGAATATATATTGATTTTCATTCGGATAAAAATGAATGTTATCGCATTTGATAAGATGTCTGAAATAGCACAGTTAATTTTAGCAAAATAGTTTGGTTTGCTAACCTTTGCATTTGTTTTTATTTTTCTTTTTTCCTGTATTTTTACGTTTTTATATTTATTAAAGATATGTCTAATTTTTGAAGATGATATTTATTAAGATGATAAAGTAATTCCAATTTGATTTATTCGACTTCAAAGTTGCATTTTTTAGGTGACTGTGAATTCGAGATATTTCTTCCATTCTAAAATTGATCTCTTGCAGCTATGAACAGGTATGTTTTCGGCTTGATGTTTTTGTAAGGTTTCAGTCAGTGATGATTCTAAAGCGAAGTATTTTTGAATAATTTTATCATATATAACATTGTTGTGATGTGTTTTAATTTTTCTGTCGCTTTTGCTGCTGTTGTAAAGAAGTTTAGTATTTCAAGTATACCGTTGTTATGCATGGCTGTTTTGTTTACTTTTATACTTTATTGTTCTTAAAGTACATTCACATTATTTATTAATATATTTTTGCAAAAATATTGCTTTTGAAAATGTTAATCGGTTATTTATGTAAATAGCAACAGTGAAATTTGCGTTGAAGAGCAGGCGGAAAAGGTGGACGAGGATAGCGAAATCGAAGAGGGTCTTTTGGAGGATTCTCCTGTACATTTTCAGGATGAAGAAGCGTCCGAAAATGGTGGTGCAACCAATGATACAAACAGCGCCGCAAATTTTGAAGATTCCGTTGCTACTGGCGATCGCGTGTTGAAAGCAAAAGAGGATTCGGATGAAGATTCTCATAGAGGAAAACGAAAAGATCAAAAAGAAAAAAAGCGGAAATTGAAGGTTTTTCCAAACACGTATACTTATGAATCTATTACAAATGAAAAGCAGCATAATAATCAGTATGACCGAGAAAAGTCGAAGAAAAAACAAAGTTGTGGCAGTGAAAAGAAGACGACGAAAAGACAGGGCGAGTCCCATGACCACAATCGACGTTCAAAGGAAAAAGATAAAGAGTCTTCTTCTAGGTCGCGTAAACGACGGCATAGCAACGAGAAAAGTGACAAAAACGAAAAGTCGAAAGACAACAGTAAACATTTTAATAAATATAATTTAAGCAGTGAAATCATGATCTGCATTTTTGTTTTATAGGCAAACGTTTGAAAGAATCAAAGAAATCATCAGAAGAGAAGTGAAAAAGAAAAACGTCGATTTGTCTGTGCATTTTGAATACAGTGGATTTTCATTTGTAGAAAAAAGTCGGAACCAATTCCAGAAGACGAAAAGTTGGAAACCGAAGAAGACGCCGTGAAAGTGAAAAAGGAGCCTTTATCTTTGGAAGAATTGTTAGCTAAGAAAAAGGCCGAAGAGATGGCAGAAAATAAAGTAATGTTGTTTTGTATTATGTATTAAAATTTAAATTATAAAATATTGTTGAATTTGAACTTGTTTGAATATGCTGAAGTTTGGAACTGAACTACTACGATTATTCATTTTTCGAAGCGACAAAAGTTTGCAAACTTTGTTTATTTGCTGTTAAATTTCTAGTGTAAATTTAAAATTTATTAAATTTTCAGCAGAGATAATTTTTTTTACTTTTTTTAAATTTTTATGGGCATGATTGATGATCACCTGAAGGATTGCTTATAACTGAATTGATGCCCTATTAAAGTAATTGTAAATGTATGTTTCTCAGTTGTGTATTTATTATTTATTGAGTTGCGATTGGAATTTTTTTTAAATATGAATTTTTGTTGAGATTTCAATTTGTATTTTCAATTGTACGAATTGCAGCCTGTATTCCAAAGTCGAGCTCAAAGAGAAGCTGAAGCATTGAAAAGGAGGCAGCAGCAGGTGGAAGAGATGAAGAAGAAAGCTGAAGAATTGAAAAAGCAGCGCAAGGGATTTTTGGAAACGGCCCGACGAGCGATCGGTCAGTGATTGATTGCATTTTTTTGCTTGGATAAAATTATCTTTTTTGTTGAATTGTTTTTTTTACCAATTGTAAAAGATCTCACAAAGTCACTATTGTGTAATGTTTGTTGTATTTCACTTGACCGCTGTAGTAATATTTTGCAGATCGAGATCGTTATGATCGAAGAGATTGGCGAGAAAATGAAAAACGTCAGCGGGATAAGGATTTGAAAAGGGACGTCGATCGTGACAGGGAGGTGATTGCAATAAAGGTAATTTGTGATTACTGACCCACGTCGATCAACTTGGTTTTGGCTTTTTCATTTTTATTATCCTTTCAGGAGCGCTATCTGGGATTAGCAATGAAAAAGCGAAAACGTTCTCGTCGATTGCATGAACGGAAATTTGTTTTCGACTGGGATGCAAATGAAGACACTTCCAATGATTACAACCCTCTTTATAAGGAAAAGCACGAAGTGCAGTTTTTTGGACGTGGTCATGTTGCGGGAATTGATTTGAAGACGCAAAAGAAGAATCAGTCTCAGTTTTATGGTGATTTGTTGAAAAAACGGCGTTCTGAAGCAGAAAAGCAGCAGGACGAGTATTATCACTACTACTCTTACTACTGTGATTGTTGTATTATTATTATTATTATTATTTAATATGCAGAAAGAATCAGAAACGCCTTTCTGCTAAAGAAGCTAAGCAGAAATGGGACGATCGACACTGGACGCAAAAGTCTCTCGAAGAAATGACCGACCGTGACTGGCGTATCTTTCGTGAAGATTACAATATTAGCATTAAAGGCGGAAATGTTCCAAAGCCTATTCGTTCTTGGTTAGAAGCTGGTTTTCCAACTGAAATTCTAGATGTCATCATGAAAATTGGTTATACAGTAAGTAATTGTTTAGTGGTTGCTTGTTTCTTTTTTCAATTAATAATTGTTCAGTTATTTCAATTTTATTTCCACGTAATGGGATAATTTTATTTAATGTGATTTGATTTGATTTGATCCGATCTGATCGTTTACTTATTGTCCAGGAACCGACTCCCATTCAACGCCAAGCTATTCCAATTGGACTTCAAAATCGTGATGTTATTGGTGTTGCTGAAACAGGTAGCGGCAAGACTGCTGCATTTTTGATACCGTTGCTTGTATGGCTGATGTCACTGCCAAAAATTGAAAGGTACACTGATGATGATGGTGGTGGTTTTGAATTTTTTGTTCTTTCTATTATTATTATTAAAAGTGTTTTGTTATGATCAAAAGGGAAGAAGATGTAGATCAAGGACCGTATGCAGTGATTATGGCGCCGACTAGAGAATTGGCACAGCAGATCGAAGAGGAGGCGAATAAGTTTGGCGGTCCACTTGGAGTGAGAACTGTTTCTGTGATCGGCGGATTGTCACGAGAAGAGCAAGGTTTCAAACTTCGAATGGGTTGTGAGGTGAAGAGGAAAATTTGCTTATATATATGTATCGATTTGATTTTGATTTTAATTTTTAGATTGTCATAGCTACACCCGGACGTCTTGTGGATGTTCTAGAGAATCGTTATTTAGTATTGAATCAGTGTACGTACGTTATATTGGACGAAGCGGACAAGATGTTGGATATGGGTTTTGAACCTTACGTTCAGAATATTTTATCTTACATGCCTGTAACAAATTTGAAACCTGATACCGAAGAAGCAGAGGATGAAAAAGCACTGTTGAACAATTTTTATTCGAAGAAAAAATTTAGACAGGTTAATAATAGTAGAGGAGATTTTTTCATTTATTATTTATTTATCAATTGTTATTTTGTATTGCCGGTGGATATGGATAATTTTAAATTATTTTCGGGAAAAATGCTGCAATTTGAAACAGAAGATAGTGAAACATTTTTATTGAAAAAAAGAATTTGTGTTATTACTTTATTGATAATGTTTGTTTTAACAGTTTATTAATAATAATGTTTTCTTATTCTAGACAGTGATGTTCACGGCTACGATGTCATCGGCCGTGGAACGATTGGCCAGAAATTATTTGCGTCGTCCGGCCGTAGTGTACATTGGTGCTATTGGCAAGCCTACCGAAAGGGTCGAACAGATAGTCTATATGGTTTCGGAAAGTGAAAAGCGGAAAAAGTTGGTTCAAATATTAGAAAAAGGCATCGAGCCGCCGATAATTATTTTCGTCAACCAGAAAAAAGGTGCCGATCTGCTTGCCAGAGGCCTGGAAAAGCTCGGGGTGAGAAAGTTGTGCTTGTTTCAGTTCAGCTTTATCATTTTGATATGGTTTTCTAATTTTCTCTAGTTTAATCCTTGTGCCCTTCATGGTGGTAAAGGTCAGGATGCGCGGGATTACGCGTTGGCAAGTTTGAAAGACGGCAGTAAGGATATTCTTGTGGCCACTGATGTGGCCGGCCGTGGTATTGATATAAAGGATGTGTCGTTGGTGTTGAACTACGACATGGCTAAAAGCATAGAAGATTATACGCATCGTATTGGTCGAACTGGAAGGGCTGGCAAATCCGGAAAAGCGATCACCTTCTTGACCAAAGAGGACAATCAAGTGTTTTACGATTTGAAGCAGCTGCTTTTGGAGAGTCCAGTGTCCAGCTGTCCAGCCGAATTGGCCAATCATCCGGACGCACAGAAAAAGCCAGGTCAATTTGTGGTGAAGAAACGAAAAGATGAAGTCGTTTTTCGTGCTTGATTGACGACAGACAAAGCAGTATGTGACAAATGTTGTACATGCATAATTTTTTTCAGTTGTATTAAAATTAAAATTAAAATTATTCTGTGTCTATAGTGTAAAAGTTTTATGAGTGTAAATTTTGTTTTTCAACTGAAATAGATTTAAAAAAAATTTTTTTTTTCTTTTCAAACGAAAGAAACATCATCAACTAGCAACCAAGTCCGATTTGGAGTTGGGATTTACAAGAAAAAAAGATGAAGATGATTCTTTTCATATTCATAATATGTATATGCATAGTGACAAAAAAACATGTCCCGAGATGATGAAAATTTATGTACGTACGCATGTAAGAAGGATTCTGCAACTGGGATCGAGGTTGCAAATATGTTTTCTACTGAATTCAAATCTATTTCATATTTCTGCTTTCTTTTTTCTATTTCAGTCTGTCAGTTGTTTTTTTTGTGTATGTTGTATTCAGTGAAAAAATATGCTGATCAACGTTCTGCTGAAGTTCGTTTTGATGACTGCGGTCTGAGGAGACTTCTTGTCCGAGATTGTCTTATGTCATTGGTTGTATTTGTAGTTGCTTGCCAAAGTGGTATGCTGCTGCGTCCAGAAGTGAAACATCTCGGATGTTCAACTATAGAAGCGTTCTACAACATAAAATTTAATTTAATATTTTTCTTCATTTTTGTTCAGTTTAATATTTATTACTTATCATCATCAATATATATGCAGAGAAAAACTGAGAGAAATATTTTTTCTTGTATTATTATTATTATTATTATTAATTATTCTATTGTGATATGTTTATTGTTTATACAAAGCATATTTATTGAACAGAGAGTAAGTAAGCTTGTGGTAGAGGAAATCTTATTATACTGTCAAGTTGGTAAAATCGCTTCACTGGGATAAATTTCAAACAATTTCGTTGCTATGCTATTATTATCTCTGTCTCTGAAGTGTAATTTTAAATTGGTAGTCATTTTAGCAAATTCATGTTCATTTGAATTATAAAAAAAAACAAACAAACCAGATTATGAATTTCTTCCAAATTGGCGTCAAATGTTCTGCTGTAGATGGGCTTTGCAATATCTTTGTCAATCCCGAAACCTGAAGCAGATGACGATGATGATGGCCGTTGATGAATATGCAAATCCATATGCTGCTGCAGTTCTTGATCGGACGACATTTCCACGTTTCTTGGCCGTTCATTACATAAACAGCCCTGTTCGCCGGTGGTCAGTTTACGGCAGTTTGCAGATTTGGGTGAACTGAGATTTTGTTCGCTCATCGAAAAATTCGGCCGAAACTGATTTCCACCCGGTATTGCGCAAGAATTTGGCTTTGATTGCACGTGTTCATGCTTTTTGAGAAGATTTAAAATTTGCTTAATGTCACTGTTCAGCTTGTTTTCGATGCGTACCAGATGTCTGCATGGGAAAAGAAGAAAATGTAAAAATAGGATTCCAAATTTATTATACAGTATCTGTATAAAATAGAAGATTACTTTTCTATTTCATCCAGGCGACTTTCAATAATCTCTTCTTTATTAGTATAGATTAAATTAGGTGTTTTAAAAGCGTCCGTCAAACCTGAAAATAGCTTTCACGAATTTTTTCTCAATAATTAAAATATTATTCAGCTGAAGAAAATGAACAAACTTGAACTTTTGTGGAAATGAAAAGTTTGCGACCCATCTACATCTACTACACCTTCTGCAGTGGCAAGCAATTTTCTCGGCGACACTGACGCACAAGGACTGCTGGCTTGATGATCTCTGTACAACAGATTTTGAACAGACTGTTGCTGCTCAGTGATCGATGTTCTGCCGGATACTCGACGCAACAGTGGAGTTGTTTCAGTTAAAGTTTTCACTGATTTTACAACCGGATTCATTTGCTTCATTGGAAAAGAGTCTGAAATTCAAATACAATTAATATTCATATTCACAAATGGGGAAAAAAATAATCAACTTACTCTCTCTGTTAGCATTTATCTCTTCAGATGAAAATTCCAAAACATTTTCCGGCAGTTTTTTCTGCTTTGTCAAGCTGCACATTCTACTCTCAGGCAAAGAGACATCGTCCAATTCTCTGTCGCAGGTAGCATTATTTTGGTCTTGGCTTATTAAATTCTGATAACAAGGTCTCCGCCGACGGAGATACACTCTTCCATCTGATTCATAACCTGCAGCTTCTGAGCAAAAAAGATGTTTATAATAATATAAAAAATACCCATACGTACGTAATAAAGTAAGAGTAAAAATTAATTTGAAAATTTAAATTATATCACATTAAAAGATAGATAGATATTAATAACAATAATAATATTATTATTATTTAACGAATACATCAGTACAATAGGCAAACAATTTACCGCCATTCCCAAATGGTCCTGGCTTAAACATGTATGAATGTGGATTGTATAAGGTAGTGAGCAATGCGGTAGAGGACTCCTCCTAAAATGGAAGTTTCAATGTGAAAATTAACTTTAAAATATTTCTGTTAATTTTGAACTAAAGTGTCATGAACTTCACAATAAAATTTCCTCCATTATTATGTATCAATTACGCATTTCGCGATTGTCAAAATTGTAAAAGCAAAATTGAAAAACTTTTTTAAATTAAACCAAATTACATCTCGCAAATCATAGGAAACGACAAGATTCTGGCAAAAAGGTTCCGCAAATTCTGGATACATATCAAGCACACAGAGAAGATCATCTCGAAATATTTTATGCAAATCGCAGTAGGTAAGTGCGCGTACATAGCTGGATGATTTTCCAACCGTAGAATGTAATAGAGGATTTTCACCAAAAATATCCTCCTTTCCTGAAAATAAAATCAACATTTTTCATGGATCGCATTGCAAGTTTTAAAATAAAAGTTCCTACGACGGTCGCCTTGCTCACCTAAAATAGACACTACCACATCGTCTTTTAGAATTTCCACCGATCCTCTTGCAATGAAATAAAGTGCAGTAAGAACGTCACCTTTGTAAACAAGCGTGTCACCAGGAGGAGCATGCGTAGTTCGGAATCTTAAAATACAGATGATTTGAATCAACGATTTTTGGAATACAAATCACAACCTTGATTTAAGTATTTAACTACCGCATGCTTAATGCTCGAAGACAACCGGGACTTGCTGCTTGGAACGCTGGACAGTTGTTGAGCAGCAGTCGATTCAAGTGAAGGCAAATGTCAGCCTGAAGGCACTCAGGAAATTGCTTCAATACCTGAACAATAATTTCTACATTAGACGACGTAGAATGGAATGGAAAGTTAAGCCAGAATTGACCATGTTCATATCAATCCCGTTTGTATACGTCCATGCATGTTGAAAAAATTCTTCGAGACGTTGACGAAGTGGATTTGGAACTTGATGAAATCGTATAAATTCTCTTAAACGATTCATCTCAATATGATATCGGGCAGTGCCAGAGTAGAGTCGTTGAATAATAGCCGAAACGTTTCCAAAAACGCTGGCATACATCAGTGCTGTAACGAATTGCAAATTAAACATACAGCATGCACTGAAACATCAAATGAATATATAAATATATATACAACACGGCACAAATCAATCGTGCAAAAAACGGTTTGTTTGCAATACGTTCGACTCCACATGCACTTTTAAACCAAACACATTCATTCATCAACTAAAAATATCAATTAAATAATGCAAATTAAAAATTAAAAAATGCAACAATGGATTACCAAATTAAATTTTCATAATAATATTTTTATAGTTGTTTTACATTTCAATTGAAACATAATTTAATGATGAAACAACATTTTTTTTCATATTTGTCTTGTTGTGAATAATGAAATAAATGAAATGTGTTCCAGGTGTAAAGGAAAATTTGTATTCAGTTTCTACATGCTCAATAATTAAAAAAAATTTTCATAATAGCGCAAATAGTTTGAAAATTAACAATAAAAGTTTTAAATAAATAAATAAAAATAATTTTTTAAGAAGTATGCAAGAAAGCTGATCAAACAGCGGGTTTACAGAGGGTTTAAGATTTGTCAACTTACACCCTAACGTCATAATGCAAATGGAATGTATCTTTTCATAATCAGTATTTGGTGCGATGTTTCCGAAGCCAACGCTTGTCAGCGTTGACATTATAAAGTAGAGAGAGCTCACATAACGTGAATGCATACTGGGTCCACCTTGGCTTGTTGAGTTGACAAAAGGAATGTGCATTTGCATTGCTAAATAAATAGAAAAATACCTGCGCATAGCATTTTACACACTAATAAATAATTTAACTAAGTATGAAAGATTTTCTCCTTTTAAAAAATTATCATCACATTTCATAAAATTTCATCTTTGTGAATCATAACACAGCATCCATATATATATATATATATATATATATATATATATATGGATATCCCATAGCAATATATGTTTTAAAACAAATTTTTATGTTAAACAAGCTAATAAAACTTGCTAACAGTTAACCATGCAACTAAAATCACGACAAGATGCGTTGCACAAAACAAAAGACGCAGCTTTTTCAATGCCATGGCAGTAAATGAGAATCAATTCGACAACACTTACATCCCAGAATCATCATAACTATGGTAAATATTTTCTCCGAGTCCGTTGTGGCGGACACGTTGCCAAAACCAATACTTGTGATGGTGCTGAGAGTAAAGTACAAAGCCGTCACGTAACGTGAACGCAGCGAAGGCCCGCCTGTCGATCCATTGTAAGGCGTTTGCAGATGATTTGCTGTAATCGTATTTTTATATTTCACAATTTCACTCACACAAATCACTTCGCAAATAGTAAATTTTTCATTGCTTGCTTTATCAATATTATTTAATCAACGTCAGCTAATTCAATTCTGTCTCTTGTAACAATAAAAAAATGCTTAATAATCCACAAACAACATTCTATCAAAAAGTTATCTGAAATTTTTATCTGATGAACCAGAGAAAAATTCATTCTTTCCCATGTTATAATAAAATTCAACTAACAGCCAACACAAAACATTTATAAGATTGAAATTTTTGCAGTAATTATATACAAACATTTGGATTAAATTAAATGAAATTAAATTAGTACTCCAATCAACTACCAAAAAACATAAAAGTTAGTTATATTTAAATTTTTCTCTTATAAAGTAATTTGAATTTTTTCTCCACTAAAATTTTTTGATTGCTTATATTGGACGAAGCTAATGTTTGAAATATAAACTATTTGAAATAACAGATTAGAGTTTGAAAAGGTTCAAAAATGTCTTCTTTGGAAATTAATCCTGAAAAATATGATGTTAAATATTTTTTTTAACATTTCAAGAATTATTGCTCTTCCATTAATGTCATATAAATAGCATTTTTTCAAAAAAAAAAATAGACCGTTGAGAACGTGCATACCTAAATGATGAAGCCACGTGATGTTGTTGTCGACGTATGGAAGTTCAGCAGACCCTATTGCATACCAAATACAGGCCAACCAATGTGCAATCAGAGCAAACGTAGCCATCAGTAGCAAAAGAACAGCTGCTCCATATTCAGAGTAGCGATCAAGCTTGCGACATACCCGTACTAAACGTAAAAGGCGTGCTGTTTTCAGAAGACCAATTAAAGTTGTGGTCTAAAGTGAAAAACTTTATAAAATTACCAATTTAAGCAACATTAAAATCAACTTCAACATATTATTATGTGATTTTAGAAATATAATTCAAACAAGGTCAGGAGTAGCTGTTGTTGATTTTTATAGAATCCGAAAATTTTCAAATAATGCAACTAGCAAATATAAAATGAATCGGTTTAATCATAGAAAGTGATGAAAATTGGAATATTGAATCATTGAATAAAAGTTACCTCATCAGAGTTTGCATTGAACAGTAATAAATCAAATGGTACAGCCGCGACAACGTCGATGATAAACCAACCTTTGAAGTAGTGAATAGCGATCTTTCCAGGATGACTAACCACTTCGTCATTATCGTTGATGTAAGTGGTGCGAAAGTTTATTATTATATCCACAATGAACATGATGTCAACAATCAGATCGACAACTTCCAAAGGATCATGATATTTATGTTGCCGTCTTGACACGCTTTCCTGAAGCAAAATTATTCACATTGAATTAATAACATATTTTTACAGAGTCTTTTACAAAAACGAACATAAACTGTTGAGTTTAATTATTCTAATTTAGATTAATATTGTTCTTTAAATAAAATGTTTCTGCTTAAAATAAATAAATAATATGTACGTATAGCTTACTGTTATTTATAATAAGTTAATAAATATTCTGTGCCCAATCTCAAGCAATAAGTTTCAAACATTGAATAAATCCTTTTATGAAAATATTTTCATTATTCCATATTCTCCATTTACCTTTTTTCATTATTATTTACTGATTACTAATAAGTAAAAGTTGAATAAATAACAAATAATGCAAATATTTGAATAAAAGTAACTGACCAATTTGATTTTTCAAATAAAAATCTTGAAGAAAATTTAAAAAAACTAAATTCAAACGTACACATAAAACGTGAATGAAAAAGTAACTTAAACTCGTTACGCTTAATACTCAGTGAAATTCACTTTTTCCCTAAATTATTGTTATCAAATTATTGTCAATCAAATTTAATTAATAAAAATTGAAAACACGCACGCACGCACGCACGCACGCACACACACATATATTTATTTATTTATATAATCATAGGAATTTCAAATTTCCAATGATAAAAAATTTTAACAAATTTATTAACTCTAGTATTAATCTTATTCATTTCTTTCTCTTATAATGCAACAAAATATTTTTTCTTTAAAAAACTCTTCAAATATTAAAATAAAAATACATTTTTATCAAAATTTCACTTTTTCACTACTACCAACTAACATTACACGAGATTGTATTTTCAAATGTTAATCTGAATTAAAATTGAAACATTAAACTGTATAATTTGAGAATTTAATAAACATTTTAAATTAAACACTATCACAACAATTACTCACTATTAATGCCATATATTTCACATAGTCCTATGCTTGAATTGCGGTGAACATGAATTACTTATTATTGCATTTGAAGTATTGTTCGAAAATATTTAAAACAATGATAAGCTAACAGACGAAATAAAATTGTCATATTATACTTTTTGACCTTTTCTGAAGTACTGACAAATAAAAAAACAAAATAATAAATAATAAACTGCATTAGTTCAATAATATATAAAGTTATTTTTACAATAAATGTACTGGTGAAGGAAAGCATTTTGCAAAGCATAAATGTAATGCATATAAAAAATCAACTGGATTAAATTAAAATTCAGAGCAATTAAAACGATTAGGCGATTCTTTTTGCCAACGAGAACAACACTGTGCTCAACGTGAATGAGAACAAGGTACTACAATTGAAAGTATAACATAGACGGATAAAAATTCTTTTCAGCCGGACAGCTACATTTCGAGTAGCCCTACTGCAAGCATGTTGGGCTCTATCCGACGATAGAAATGTTGAAAGCAAATTTGTTTATGCTAGCTCGATAGAAAAAATCAATAAACGCGTGCGTATTGGTTCTGTCCTTTCAACCGTCAAACATTGAATGTAATGGCCATGCGTTGCATGCAGGATGTGGTCCATTTTAACCTAATCTAATACGATGTATTAGGGTTGTTTAATTCTCCTCTCTACGAGTTGCATGTCTGTGAATGGAAGCAAAAACTGATTATGATTATTATTTATTAACCGGGCCCAGTGTGAATTATTCCGTTAAAAGAAAACCCTCACAAAGTGATGACAACACAACTGTAAGTGAAAATGCAATTTCAGCTCGTACAATTGCCGCAGCTGCCAACAATTAAGTGGCGATTAAATTTCAATTTCAAAAGAAAATTAAATTTTTAAACGTTGAAAACAACGTACACCCCCACAAACATCATTTCAATTCAATCACTTTTTCTTTTTGATTTTGAAAATTGAATTCAAATTCACGACAAGAACACCATTGAAAAAATTAGCCACAAATATTAAAAAGAAAAAGAAAAACATTATCTCAACTGCTATTTCGATTACTTTTCAATAATTATCATAGATAAAAATAATTTTGAATAAAACAAATGCTTCTTTATCTTATTATCGAGTAATTGCACGATAAAAAAACAGTGCCATTGTTCAGTTCAAATTGTGATTGATTTAGTATCAAAGAAGCTGCTTTATAATCATCGATGGTAAAATGGATTCTGATTCCCAAAGCAGTTTACAACTGTGAAATGGAATTTAATAATTATTTTGTGATGTAATTATTAAAAGATTGCAATTCGTGATTTATATTAAGGCATATTTTTTTTAAATGAAAGCCTTATTTGAAATTTTTGACGGATGCGGTGAAATTGAAGAAGCTTAAAGCTGTTTGTTTGTTTATTTCGAATTATTTATCGCATTATTTATGTGGATTGTTTGAAAATGAAACGAATTGATTTTCACAATTAAATTTCAAAAAGAAAAAACCAAAATCGAATGAGAAAATGGTGAAAAAAGTGACAAATTTTACAAGCATCAAACAGCAAGTAGCACGTTTTGAAAAAGGAAATAAATGCTCCTTTCTTTCTTTCAATGGTGGCACATTTTCTATTGCTTTTTCAATTTAATAATTTCTTTTTATATCAAATGTTCATTGCAAGTTTCTTTTTATTTAATTCAATTTCATCTCGATGAAATCTTTATTTTTGATCAATTAGTCACTTCACTCTAATTGACTTTACTTGATTAGATAGAATGAATTGCGTTCAGAAGTAACTTGCTTTCTCAAGTAAGTAAAGCTTTCTTATATTGTTGCTCAAAAGGGAATGCATTAATTTGTCCGTGCATCTTTGGTGAAAGTTAAATTGGCCATAAATTAGCATAGTGGACTTTCACAACTATTGGCATGGTAATTTCAAAAAAAGTTCCTTGAAAGCTCTCAAACTGTTGTTTAGTTACACAACCTTATGGTTGAGAAAATTTGCCCAACTACACACCAACAACAACTACAACTGCAGAGATTTTGTTGCGTGGATCAGAATCGTCTTTTTTATCCTGTTATCCTGCTTGGTAAAAATAATCTTCTTCTTCTTCTTCTTCTTCTTATTATTATTATTATTATTATTCTGCTTCTTCAAACAATGAATGAAATGCAAAAGCTTTCTGCATCAACTGACAGCGGACAATATGAATGAATGAGAGATGAATTTTTCACTGATGCATATATTGAAACACCGTTCCGTCTGCTGATAATTTATCACAACAATTCTTCTACGTACGTCAATTTTAAACCTTTTTACCCTACTGAATCATGCAATAATTAAAAAATCAACCACTGCGAAGCTGCGAAAATTTTTCCCTTTCTATTTTACCCCTTTCTGATGACAAATTTCTTCAATTCTTTGAAAATTTAACCAACCAAAATATTAATTATGAACACAAATGATTGTTTGAAACTGCTTGTTTTCTGTACAACGTATTTTAATAATTTAAATTGCATTGTAAATCGTCGCTTATGTAAAACTTATGTTGAACATTTTTCAAAACTATTCATACATGCGGTCAAATAATAAAACGTCTAAATATTTATTGGTTTTCTTTTCCATTTTCCCAAATAATATATTATCATATCAAGTTGCTGAACTGATGATAAAAGAAAAAACCACTGCAACCAAGCATTTAAATGAATTATTCAGTGATATCTGGAAAACTTACTAAAGAATATGCTGCTTCGTTAACGCATTCTACAAATGTTTCCAAATTTAATTTTTATCTTTATCGCAGATCACGTATATTTAGACAAGATGCATTAGCTGACGTCAAAGATTAAATTGCAAAAATCATCCTGATCGTTCTCGTTTGACTTCAACACTTCTATTTATTTATTTGTTTGTTTGTTTGTAAAGTTTTTTTCCTTTATATAATTAGTAATTTTGAAAGTCTCAGACGTAAGAAGAAATTAAAAATCAACACACTTCGTATTGGTAACAGATGTGTTTGAAAAATAGGAGTAAATTTTAAATTAAGTGATAACTGAAGATATTTATTCGAAAGTAAGTTGAACAATAACTTTACACGCATTATTGGTCTCATTTATTTAGCAGCGATTTTCAAGAAACAGTCTGGAAAATCGAGTAGCAGAAAAAAAAAATGTTTTCTAAGAGATTCAGCGAAAATTTGAACAAAGCCCTTCAGAATTTCGAAGCAAAAGGGAACTAATTTTTGAAAGCTAACAGAAAACAAAATACGACGCTCAGTTCGATTTGTTAAATTAAAATTTCTAAACATTGCACGTCATAAAGCAGCGGTTCGGCTATTTGAAAAGATAACTGACACGCTGCCCACAGTTGTAATGTTTTCACTGTATTGACCAAAAATGCCCCAGTGGAGTTCTAACAGTCGGAATGCTATCATCAGACATGCCAATTTCCTTTGGCAACTTACCGCAAATGTCGAATCTGCAAGGTTGGAATGATTCCCGTAGGACAAGCAGAAAAAGATGCATGTTCCTCTTGTCAGATATTAAATACATGCCGAATGGCAGATAACAAATGGCCTTATCACTTATGTATAAAACGTGACTTCCAAAAACTTCGGTATTTGTCAATAAAACAAACAATTTATAATATACATATAAAATACAATGCAATTCAATTCAATTATCCAGTAATTATTACAATAGAAGTGATTGCGTAATTTATTCTATGTTACTGATATAGATTTTTTTAACAAAAATTGTTTTACCTCTCTGAGCAAAAATGCGGCAACGTAGGGTGTAAATACGGCGGTATAGATTACTAACAACAATATGATCCAATCCCAAACTGCTTTGAAAGGTGAATAGTGCAAAATTGTACAGTGGTTAATGCGTGCAGGCTGCAGCTTGTGTTCCGGTAAAACATCAGCCCCTAATGATAGAACCTAAAACAAAGAAAAACAAATTCATCAAATGATGATCACTTATACAACAACAACAACAACAATAATAATAATAATAATAATAATAATAGTAACAGATCTATAAGAAGATTCAGTATTTATTACTCTTTTTATAATTCAACTGATGGTTGAAAAATAACAATTATAAAACACCTACTAAAGATCTGGATCTAAATGATTTGAGAGTTTGCGAAGAATGATGCTTTTGATGAGCTGCATAAGAAAGGGATTTCGGCGAGAAGCAATTTTGTTTGAATTGCCCCGCGTTTGCAATACTTTTACGACAACGATTCGTAGCCATTATCCGCACGTGGAAGTTACTTTCAACTGTGACGGTGGATAACGGTTAATCCCGTCAGACGATTAAGCTGGCTAAAGTCGCCAATGACGACATCGATTACAATTCAGAAAACGTTGTTCATTGACTTGAAAAACTTTACAAATCATCTTCCAATACATTTGCACATGCACCAACGGATCTGTTAAGCTGAGCGACCAGAAATATTCATGCTTTGATGGAAGCAGGAGTGCTAATGGCTGACGCATACAAACGCGCAGAGAAGAAGGTCTCAAAGAAACTACAAAATCGATCGCCACTCACTACGGATAGAAACGATCTATTTCCTCTCCGGTTGCAATGCAAACCACAAACAAGGGTAAAATGGAACCAAATGCAAACACAGAAAGCGGGTGGCCAACCAACCGACCGACCGACTGACAATAGCCATCACTTACAGCAGCAAACAACGTTTGGCAATAGGCTGGCCAACTGCTAACATACACATACACACACACACACACATATATATATATATATATACATACATATGATAGCCAGCAAAAAAAATGGATTCCATCGAAATTATCATCAAACAGCCACATTTCAACATCACGTTGCAGAATAAGTTTTTATGCAAAAGAAGAAATTGTGAAATGATTTGTTTTTTATAATTAAATTTACATGCTTTATTTTCTTTCCAATTGGCTTTCATTTAGCTTTTTCTCATACAACATGTGTTCCGTTTTCTGCTTCTTCGCGAGACAATGTTTTATTTTCTTGAATACACTTTATTGAATTCTACTACTACTACTACTACTACTACTACTACTACTACTACTGACAAAAAAACTGAAACTACAATTTAAAATTATATCCAACATTTCTCAGCTGGCGTCAATAATAACTCAAACCATTTAAACAGAACCAAAATTGAGTGTTCATTATTTAAAAAGACCGGCAATTACAGGTAGCAGCACATTTATACCTAATCGAATTGTAGACTATAAAATAACATTTGATATTTCATTGATTCACTTTTAAAAATGCTTGTTAGAATATCGTAGAAAACTTTAAACAGCAGCTTTAGCATTTATCAAATGCATAAATAAAAAGTAAATATTCATATGCATGTTTGACTATTTAGTTATTTCGAACAAAATTTTCAAATAAAAATTCTTGTGTAATTCACATTTAACAGCAAAGTTATTACAAATTTTTCTCACCAACTATTTCACTGATAAACAGACAATATGCTATTTGTCAGCAGTTTATTCATAACAATTAATTGAATGATAATCATTCAAAAATGAAAATAATTTATTTTATTATTAATTTAATATAAATAAAGAAAAAATAACATATGAAAATTTCCCTTGTTCGCTCAAGTAATGCACATTGAAACAAACATTGCACAGAATAAAATCAATATATTTACTGAAAAAAAGTGATATTTTGAATTTTCTACATATTTTTGCACCGTATAAATAGAGAGTGAATCCATTTTTTTGAATTTGAATTCAAAATGATAAAATTATAACAGTCACACATCTCATATTTTTCATAAGTATATACAGTTTTACTGTAAAGGTATTTCAGAAATATTTGTCTAAAATTTCAGTAAAGAATTTGGCACCAAAAAATTTCACTTCTACTTCAGACACAAATTGAAGCAAAAAAACAAAATGAATAAATAAATAAACATCATCAATAAAACACTATTCAAGTTATAACTTGAATCACTATTGTAATTATTGAAATATGTTTACTCAGTTTGCATTAAATTAAATTTAATTTAATTTAAAGGACAAAAATTTTTAATTTAAGATGACAATGATTATTCATTTCATGGTATTTCAGCGAATTTTTGGTTTTTTAAATCAAATAAGCAAATCAACTTGCAAAATTAATAAAATGTAATCGAATGCATTTTTCGTACGGTGAAGCTTAAATGCACAATTCAATTTACAAAAACTGCTTTCATAAAAAAAGAAATGTTTAACACAGCGAAGAGAATAATAACATTTGGCTTTTAGTTGTCTATTTTATTTACTATAAAAACTCAATTTTGAAGTAAAATTTCATTTTAAAATGCAGAAATTCAATTAAACAACAATATTTACAAAAAGATGATTAGAAATCGCAATTAAATTTACAATAGAAAAAAAATTTATTTCACAATATTGAATTTTTAGATTTACAAAAACAGATAAAAACTGCATTCAGTGGAGAGAAAATTCCTTTACAGCAAATCCGTTTCCATTTTAAAAATTCATTTCGTTTTTTGAACCACAAAGCCAAAAAAAACAACTTGACAGTCATAATTTCTACACACTGACCATCTTTCTTGTTTAAAAAAACGAAAAACAGAAATATTCAAGAACAATTCGATTTTATTTAAAAAATTTAAAATCCATATCCTTTTCAATTATTTTTTTCAAAATGGTAATTTAAAAAGTGAAAAATTCCACTCATTTCAAAGATTACAAAAGCTTAGGAAAAGTTTTGTAAAAAAAAGTTTTAAAATATTAATCTTCCACAGAAAAGTTTTTTTTTTCAAATATGACGTCAGATCAAAAGTGGCATTTCACTAATTCATTGTTATAAATGCTCATCCTAGAAGATTATAGATTTATTTTTGTTTTTTTTTTGAATTTGTCAAGTTGACATTCATACGATACAGTAAACCAGAATCACGTTCAAATTTATACGCTTCACACAGTTTTGTGCAGAAGAAAAATCATGTTTACAAGTAGAAATATCGTTAATTATAAAAGAAGGAATTAAGATTTAATTGGACTTTCTTCTCGTACTTCCACTACACTTTCAGAAGAGAGTGCAATTTTCAAAATAAAATTTACAGTGCATACAGTTGTTCAACTATTGTTCATCTGCTTCATGATAATTTTTCACTGTTCATAATATCCACTAATAAGAAAAATCAAACGAATATTAATGAATAACAAATGAAAAATAATATTAAATAGCTTAGCATGAAATTTTGAAAATAAATAAATTTCACAAAATGAAATTCTTCGCTTGAACAGTAAAAAATAATGTAAAACCAAACCATTTTATTTTGAAAAAAATTCAAAACTCAAATTGCACATACACACTGTATACATCATTTTTACAATTCTGAGCAATTATAAATGTATACTTTTAAATAAAAAGATGTTTAAGATGGTTTTTTAAAGTTCAAAAAAAGAATATTCTAAAATCACGTTCAATGTTGAATAACTTGTACATGCGCATCCGAAATGTAAATTTTTACGCATCAAGAAAAACTTGTTATTTTAATTTTATTTTATAAATTATTTTATCGAATTTCAAATATAATGGCATTGTCCAATCGAGCGAATAATTTCTGCCTGTGCAATATTCAAATTTCCAGAAATTCTTGTTTATGTATATTCAGGTGTTGTTTTGAATGCTTTTATGAATAACATAAATGAGAAGAATAATTTTGCGAATAAAATTTATGTTCGTATTGCAAAATATGTTGCGTTTGTTTCAATTTCACGAGTGGGCATAATTTCAATTTTAAATGGCCAATAAATTTGCAATAATGTTGTTAGCAAAAGCTAGATTTGAGAAATTATAACTAATACTTTATTTATTTTTGAAAAAAAGTATAATGTTAAACTTAAATTATACATATCGTTAAAATACTTTAAAAATAAGATGTTAATTCTTTTCTGAAGAGTAAATTATGCTGAGAAATAGAATGAGATCGCATAATAAAGCCAAGAACATTTTTCTTCGTTAGCACGCAAAAATTAGAATAAATTCGGCTGATCATCGGCTGCTGGTATTGTTCGGCTGCGTTTATAACGCTGCAGAGAAAATTTACGACGGCATCAATTGATGGAATATTATTATTCAAACTTTCACGTTTCACGTGGTGTTTAAGCTTAGTTCCATCTGATTGCGCAGTTAGTTCACTTGCCGAAACGCATTCATAAATGAAAGCAATTAAAACTTCGCATGCCTACTTTATTCAACATTTGCAATCGCCAAACAGATGCTCGCCGTAGCAAAATCAACAATCCGCAAAGACACACAAAAGCTTATCATAATCAATCAGTGAGATCCCATTATTCAAACGTAAAAGTTCGGGAGAATAATGCTTCTTAAAAAACGTTAAAAACACTGCTCTCACTCATACGTTAGACTTATTTAAAAAGTATTCATTTTTGTGAAAAAAAAGAAACTTAATTTATTGATAACAAATTATGTTTAAATCGAATCACAGCTTATAAAACAAGCAATCTGACGGACGGCTACTATGAAAACGGGTGAAACAACTTTCTACAAGATTTTACATAAACACTACTTACTTGGATACACCCGTTTAGTATTTATATTTGCTATTGCATGCTTCGTGTAATACGAATCGATATGTCAAGTTATTTGTTCTGATTAAGTGAAATTGCAATTATAAACTTTAAAATTTGCTGAAATTGATACGGTTGAACTGCTTCAATTGGAAAACATCCGACCGTTTTTCTTTTCTTTTTTTTTTTTGATTTCAAAAGAATTCAAACTTCAAAATTTCAAATTATGCAAACTAGCCTGAATTGAAGACTGAATACAGTACAGGTGACTGAGAATGGTTGTGTTGTTGGAAATTAGAAAATTTAAATTGAAGAAAAAAAAATTGGTCATTGCCAAAGCAGACAGACAAACAGAGTGTCTTACTTGATTAGGAAATATACATATTGTGGTGTGCTTTCGCATTCGATCTTCGTTGCTTCGAACTTCGGATACTGAATTGAAACCGAATTTCTTTTTAACATAACCTGGGAAAGCTAAGGAAAACGTCATCAGGAGAATAAGCCGACGTGCAGAATTTGATCCACGGATGAGAAGAACGTTATGCAAAGAGCATTTCAAAATGAGAAAAATAAGAAGAAGTTGCAAAATCAAACCAATTGAAGCAATGTGAACAAAGCTTCTGACGAGCATTCATTAACATTCTATTCTGTGAAAAATGGCAAATCCAGAAGGACATCTCGTGACAAGATGCCGATAGGCTTTGAGGAAAAAGATTTCCATTTATTGGAGCCAAATTCAAACGGCAGCTACTTGAAAGAACCAAAAGCAGTGCGTGCTACTCAAGTTCGATGATGAAAACAAGCAATATATATATATATATATATATATATATATATATAGATAAATAAATAAACAGATAGATGAATAGATAGAAAGATGCCTTTTAAAGTGAATAGTGGTCGTCGGTCCAGCCAGTAGTCGCGTCTGGTGCTTTTTTCTTCTTCTATCAAACTCATCGTGACGTCGTCGTCTAACGTCTAGGCAGTGGCATTCATTCAACAACGTTGTAATTTATCTCGTCTTCTATTGCTGAGAAGCAAAAGCTAGTCGTCTGACAACTGTCGATCCAGCAGGAAATTATTGCCATTGCACACACACACCATGATAAATTGTCTCCAACTGTTGACAAATTAAAAGCAATGTATTAACAATACAACAAGCTACATCATTTCCCCTTTTGCATATTTGTATATATGCATGGTTGTGGGTTTGTGCATGTGCTGTTTAATATATTTTTCTGAGTAGTTCATCTTGCCAAGAAAATGACATTGGAAATGTGAAAAAAAGAAGCTCAAAGTCGATCGAGATCGATTTCAGCTTAAATAAAAACAAGCGCACACTTCCAATAAGTTTACATTAAGCACTGTCAATCCTCTCGTTTAAAGCTTCATATTGCTCACCATTAACCCCCAAAGCTATAATGCAAAAACAACTGAAATAAAGAACAGTTCAATTGATCCCTTACAATTGATATTGTGTATGAAAATTTAAAATTAGAAAAAAAAAATAGAAGAAAATATAACACATATAAAAGATATATCGTATGTTCAATAGTGAAATTGAAATGGTTTTCTCAGTGTTAAAATATTGAAAAGCAAATTGGTCGAAAGCAGTTCGTACAATGTCATACAAATTCCATTGTCGCCTTAAATGTCTCTCATTTTATATAAATGAATGTTAATATTTTGGGTTGTTGAAAAAAGAAATCAATACAAGCGTCCATTAACGGTCATTTGGATGATATTTAAGATTTTCATTTGGAAATAATCTGTCTAATAAAAATTAAAATACAAAAAAGCATCTACAAGCAATGCTCAACAACAGAAAAAAAAACATATCCAAAAGTAGTAAAATTAAAAAACAAATATGAATAAAATTATAAGCAATAGTTGAACAGTAAATTAAGCGAATTGAAACGAGAGTCGAAATAAAAAAATTTTTTTTTTAAATATTACTGATTAAATTAAAAAAATTTTCATAAAATATTATTATTGTTGTTGTTGTTGTTGTTGTTGCTGGTTAATGTGCAGTAGAAATAATCCCAAATTGCAAAAGGAACAGCCAAAGTTAGAGAAAGCTGGACTGGAAAGGCAGACAGACAAACAGCTAGGAAAATATCAATATCAAAATGATTGATATGTTGACTTGCAGCAGTGTGAAACTTCTTCTTCGTATCTTCACTTATGCACTTTGCTACTTTTTTTCCAAAGCAATAACGATCCCCAGACTATTGAAAGCTGCAACTGCAAAGTTGCTGCCATTTCAGAAGAACATTTGAGGAAAACTTGTATTTTAAATTTCAATTAAAAATTTAAAAATAACTGCAAAAACTGTCTACACTGATTTTCATTGATGATTATACATTAATGGGATATGGTTATCAAAAAAATTTTCATAATTTAAATTGCAAATGTTTTTTGTGCAAACTTGCATCAATTAAATGAAATTCTAGAAGGATTTAAAAATTTATTCATCATTTAAAGATCAGAAGACTTTTCACTGCATGACAGCAGTTCCAATATTATAAATGATTATTAATTAGCTAGAAAAAAGACACAGCTAATAGAGAGAGTATTCATTACAACAAATACAAAAATTAAATTATTTTCAGTGTTCTATGTTGTACGTATAATAGCATCAAGAGCATTGATCATTGATGATTAAAAATAATTTAAAAGATCACATTACATTAATTGACAATATTTCATTTTACAAAGAACAGAAACGCTTTCTTCAAAGATGCAAAGATTTGCGCAAAAGGACGATCCTAATCCGCTAGCAGTCAATTAAAATTTTTATCATTCCCATCTTACGCTCAACATTTTCTAGATTTGCTAGGTTTCCTTCCCGTTGCAAATAAAATTAAATTCTCAAAATTAAAATACATTACATATTTCCCAATAAACAAAAAAACACGGTAGCAATTCAGCAAATGCATAAAAAAGTAAAAACAGTCATAGAACTTCACTGCAATAAAAATTGTACTGTTGGAATTTAATATTGTTGAAAATTCACTTTTGGTACCGTACCAAGTAAATGAATCTTGAATCACTTTTGAGAAAATTTCATTGCGCTTCACTTCGAAAAGCGAACAAAAAAAATAATAATAATAAATTAATAAAGGAAAGAATCTATTATGCAAAATTTTCAATTATTTGTACACGATGACTGCACAATTTTTTGCTGATGCTGCTAACGTAGATTATTATTAATTAATAAAGGAAGAAAACCTCGGATTGTGGAGTTTGCTAATATTACTTCAATTTGACACTGATGACGAATTTCATTCCACATTTCAAATTGAACATAATAAATTTCAATTATTAATAATTGAATACACTGTGACATTTAATATAAGAAAAACAAAATAAATAAAGAAAGAAAATAAAATTTAAATAAACCAACTGAATTATTAAACAATTTCCTGATTTATTCAATTCGAAATAAGTGAAATTGATTTCATTTTGCATTCGTTTCGATAAAACTGATAAAAAAGATAGATAATATTGAAAAATTGATTTTCAGCATAAAATTTGAAATTAACTTCAAGTTCATACGAAGAAAATTCGCTCATTACAGCTAGTCAGGTTTGCAAGTTTTATTGATGTCAAAAGTTGAAACGGTAAATGATCGTTTTACACAAACATCATACATTATCAGTAGTTTATTTGGTTAGAAATAAAATTTTACTAATAATAATTAAATAATTAGGATTTTTCAAAATTTAAATTCAAAAGTGAACAGTTTCAGTCGGTTCTCACCTACCCTGGATGAGTTGTTGAAATAGCCTACAAACATGTTGCCAATCATGCTCTTTCGGACAAAGTGCTAATAATAACTGATTAAGAAATTAAATACTAGAATTTACACAATGCACAACACGACTTAAATTTATAGATATTATTTATAAATAATTCGATAAATATTATTATGAAATAAATGGAAAAGTTTCGTGCTTCAGTCTCACAGAACAACAGATGGCACGGTGTGGTCCGGTGAACATATCAGATGTGGCACAATGCGAAACAAAAGTATTCATTTTGCATCAGTGGAGAAATCAATTTGGAAGAAAGAACCAGATGTGACGTTCGTCCCAGTTCCTAATTGTAAAAGATAGCATCACTGGGGCATATGGATCAATAACATCCAACGATTCTGCTCACGATAAGCAAAACTTCTCATTCACTATTTGGAAAAAAAAATTATTTTTTTTTCAAATCATCTTCAATAAAAATCCACTAACTGCTTAATATGTTGAACGAACAATTGAAAGTTGCACACGTGGTGCAAATATTTTAATAAATAACAACGAAAAGAAAATTGCTTCAAACAAAATCAAGACCCTGCTAAAAAAAATACTCAAAAAACGTATGTTTCCATGAAAAATAAATTAGTGAACCGTAAAATGACAACAAAAACAAATAACCAAAAAAATACAGTACTGTACAAAAACTGTAGTGAATTAGTACATTGTGGATTTACAAGTTCAAATTTCAAAAAGAAATTAAAAAAACAAAATGATTCACCGACAATAACTGATAAGGCGATTTTTCAACTGAATTGTACTTTTCAAAATGTACAAACAAAACAATGAATATTATTTTGCTTCAATTCTGTACAATATTTTTCATTCAATCAACATCGATTCGTAAAAACAGTTGCACTGCAACGATTGAATTAATTGAAAAAATGCTTTTTTTTAAATTAATAAATGTCAACGAGAAAAGCATAAATTATGCAAACCATTTATCTAATGTTCGTTGTGTTTCAAATGTCGAAGAAGAATTCGATTATTTTTTTTTCTAATACATCTCAAAATTTGGTCAGTCAATTTAGTCAAATTTACAATTATGAAAATGGACTTGTCAGTGAATAAATAAATTAAAATAAAATAATTCAATGTTCAAAAAAGGTTCTTCTTTCGTAATCCTTTTCTATTTTGCTTGCTGCAGCGGTTAATTGAAATTGATGTCGTTGATGATGACATTTTAATAAATTGATAAAAATTGTACAGTTCCAGTGAATATTCGTTTCAAGCTGCAACTGCATGCATCTGTCTGTCTTATTGTCAGTAAGCAATTTGTCAAACGTGGACATATTTGACAAAAATTTCACATAATACGCCTCGTATTCATTGTTTGCAAAGCGAATTTCAAAATACAATACAATACAATATGATAATGTTCATGTTGGATTTTTTGGTTAATGCTCAGAAAAAATTAATGAAGAGAAGAAAATGTGTGGACAAGAATTCGAACTTCTAAGCTTTCCATTAAAATAAAATTTCTCATTCAATTGGAGAGACTTCTTTTTTCAAAAAACTCATACATTCTCCATTAAAAATATTATTTTGAAAAAAAGCACTTTTTGAAAGTTTAAATAAAAAATTGCAGCAAAAATAAATGCTAATAATCTCAATGTCATATAAAAAATAATTTTAAACGCTTAATAACAAAAAATCAATAAACAAAAATTAATATTAAACTCTTACATTTTCAGCGATGAAACTTAATGTCGCGCTACCACGAGATATTTTTCGTTTCGTTAGGTGGCACATTGTTTGTTGTTGACAATTTTGTGTTCAATAGCAAGAACTGCAGTTTTATATGCAAATGAGAAGAAATAAATTGAAATGATGAGATGAGAGGAAAATTTTCACAACGGTTAAAGAAAGTCATCAGGAGAAGAGAATGTTTGTTGAGATCAGATCAGGTCAGATCAAATCCAATGTTCCTGTCGCCAAAGTACCCCAGAAATAATTTGCTAAATTTTGAAATGGAATAAAAATAGTTTCAACAGCCCAGGCTTTTTTCCCACTTTCCGGCCCATCAGATTTAAGCATTTACCCCTCGGCGAGGCGTAACTTCCAATAAGAGAACATTCCAACTGATTGCGCAATTTTATGAAATTATCAGAACAGGTAAACAGAAGCTTCAAACTGCAACCAACTCATCTTTTGTTCATTTTAAAAAATATATCTATCCTATTCAATAACCAACCGATCATCAATAATTATCATTATTATTATTAGAGAGTCAGCGAGCCAGTTAGTCAGGTTGCTTTCACTTTTGCTGCAGATTAATGATGGACAATTTATCATTATACTCATTATTACTTTTTCTTTATTATCATTTTGATAGTAAAATATGTTGTTATTTTTTATTTTTTTAATCTTAATAAATTCAAGTGTGACAAATTGGAAAAAATATTTTTTTTTTTCATTTTTAAATAAATCAAAAAAATTATTATCATAATTTCACTTGAAACATTTCAAAAATTGAATACCGTAAAATACAATAAAGTTCAAATGAAAAGAAAAACAAAAACAAGAAACATTTTCAAAATTTGGTACAGTTTGATATAGCAGTAATAAAAATTAATTTAAAAATAAATAAAAGTAAAATAATTTTTAAAAAAGTGACAAATAAATATAAAAAAATAGACGATGGGAAGAGAAGATGGAAGAGAGAATTAAGCCACGCAAAAGTCATGCACAGTGGCTAATGAAAACAAAGCTTGTGCTTAAATTTGAGTTGTCAAAATCAATAACAACAACTACTGATGCTACTACTACTACTATTATTATTATTATTATTATTATTATTATTATGAAGTCATGCAATTTCAAAAGTTATTCTCCAATGTCACACATGTTGTGGTGGTGGTGGTGGTGGTGCTGCAATAGACATGCTGTGTGCAAGTGAAATTTAATAGTTTGGCCATTCTGTCAAATTAGTAAATAAATATGGTAAAAGTAAATTTTAATAAAAAGAGATAACAAGCAGAATTGTCACTGCTCGAATTTTCTTCCACTCCATGCGATCATATTGCAAAAGCTTGAACAAAACGGTCATCTGTCATCTCATCTGCTGTACTGTCTGTCACTACTACTGCTACAACAACTAACTACTCGATCTCCGAAAGATTACGTTTCATCAATCAGTTGGTGCAAAATACATTTTACTTATTCAAATAGAATAAAAATAATGAATAAATAACTTTTAATAAATTGAAATTTCAACCCTTTTTAAATATACGTCAGAATTATTTATTTATTATCAGTTTTGTTTTTATTTCTCGATTAAATGGTCAAGTCACATTCGTTCAAGTTTGTGAAAAGGAACCCTTTTTATGATTTATCAAACTATTATATTGAACATAGCAAGCAGCAAAATGTGCAAATAATGGTGCTTGCAGAAAATAGAAGAAATTGCATTTTCTGTTCGAATTCATCAATTTTTCTTAACACTTTTTAGTTAAAATTGTTCACAAGCAAAAAGTATTGCGAAAGTTCTGATCAGAGAATTGAGAATGATTATTAATTTGATTGGAAAATATCAAGAAAGCATTAATTTGAACAGCGCGCAATGATACCCAACATCCAAGGTGTGAATGAACAATTACTTTGCTGCCTGGCTATTTGCCACGAGATCATCCGTCTATTCATATTTATTTAAATTTAAAGAAGAAACAGAAAAAAAATTAATAATAAAGCTTTTTCAAAAATATTGAACACTTCTGCTAAAAATTGATTGATGGTTCAACTGAATTTTACAACAACAAACGCGCACTAAGCTAATTGAAAATTAATTTCCATTATTTTTCGCATGTTCCATAATTCGTTTGAATGAATTAATGTGAAAATGAAAACCGTTCTCACGTTTCAATTTTCACAAATTCACACAGACCATTCTGAATGAGAAGAATAAAATAAACAAAAATATCCAGGAAAAAAAACGTGTATAAAAATTTTTGAAAAAAAAGCAAATTTTAAATTTGCATTTCTGCAGATTCGAAAATCGAATTTATTTACCTGCTGTTGGTTTATCATCGTCACTGATTGAACAACAGCAAAGCTCGTGTAAAAGAGCCAAATGCGCCGACATCGACCGATGGCAATAGTAGTTGATACCAATGATGAAGTCAATTTTTATTACACGTTCAACGAGCTTCCTATTCACTATGCATCTTTTTTTTCACCAGTAGACAAACAAACAAACAAACAAACAGACAGACAGAAAAAATTTCATATGTAAAGTGTAATTAATAATATCAAGCTGGCGTTAAGATGCAGATGATATATATGTGATGATGTACGTTGGACGTGTAAGCAGATGAGAAAAAATGCATATATATTAAAAAGGTGAAATAAGAATAAGAAAAAAAAATTTTTTCGTCGACGTATTCAATAATTTTCGTTTGTCCTATACGTATTATATCTGCGTGTGTGTGTGTGTGCGTGTGGGGGTGGGGTGTGGGCAACGTGGTTTTGTTCAATTTGTCCGGTCAAAGCAATTCTATTGCGCATATTGAATGCGGAAAAAAATTGAAGCCGAATTAATGCTGCTGCAATTAAAAAGTTGCTTCGTCAGAATTATGAATTGCTGTTGCTTAATAATCGCCTATTTTTGCTTCTATTGTTTTTCGCCCAATCACACGAACGATCCACACTGGCCACAAGCCTTTGCTATTATTGCCAGCTATGAGCTCTGAACCAAGAAAAGCTAACCCCGGCTCACAGAGGACTCAGACTAGACCAATTTTATCATCCACTAATATTAATAATAATAATTGTAGTGCTAGAGCAAATTTAATATTGAACAGCGTAGGTAAAAACGGCAGGTGCCAAAATATGAACAAGAAAAAGAAAATCGACACACACACACAGACGGAGTTGCTCATTTTTTTTTTGTTTTTTCATGCTAACAAGAGGAAATATAATGCATGATCATGCTTGTTTCAATAATAATTTTTTTATACAAAAAAATAATCAATAGAATATTTTTGTTTACAATTGTAAAATAATAATTTCAACATTTGGTAAATTGAATTTCAATGACACATAAGCAAAATTGATCATCATTTATCAGTTTTAATATGAAATTAAATATTTTCAACTTTATTCAATGTACATCTTATATGTACAGTTGTCTATTTTTTCTTTTCTTTTTTTAAATGTACATCAACAGAAAATATACAGTGCATTCGTTGTTGTGAACGTGAATTTTAATCTATTAATTATTACAATTAATAAATCAGTTGATTAATTTTACAGAATAGGACCGAATGAAAAAAAATTTTTTTTTAACTAAAATTTACAACAGGCAAATTAGGATATCATTGGTACTGCTTTTGTGTTTTTAATAAATATTATTTTAAATGGAAAATTTTTTTCTTTATTTTATCACGCTCATAAATTTTCACCTGTCGAAATGAATTTCAAAAATTCCCTCAAAATAATTTTGATTATTCAGTCAATTAAAAAATTGCTAACTATGCTTACCTTTTCTTTTTGATTTTACTTTTAAAATATTCAATTACCCAAGCGAAAAGATTCACATATAAACAAGCAAAGAATTGAGAAGAAAAGTTCACAATCAAATAATGTTTATCCTCCAATTACAAAAATAATTGAATATCTTTTACACACACATATATATATATGTATGTATGTATGTATGTATGTATGCGTGTGTGTAATATTAGCTAACTTCTATTTGCTAATGTGAACAAAAGAATAGATTTTAGAAATAAAAAAATGTAAATTTATACAAGTGAATTACAACTATTGCTTATAAGAAGAATAATTAAATGCGGATGATGTTGAAATGAAATTAATTTCCTCAACTCAACGGACCGATGGACAGACGGACAAACAGATAAACCGACAATGAATGCTTCTTCATTTTCATTCAAACTGTTCCTTCCAATAATTGTCTCCCAAAAAGCCAAAATGTGTATTGAATTTTTACCCCTTCACACAGATGGAAAATGATTTTTTCCCCATTGCCTGGGCTTGCAATTTCAACGCCACTAACTCAATAATATTAATGATTTCACAACAAATTAACCGCAAATAAATCAATCAATGCATTCAACTTTTTTCTTTCTTTCTTTTTTGTTTTTTTTAATCAATTCTTGTCTAAAGTTAAATGTTAATTTTTCACTTAATAAAATTCATCTCATACTAACAAAATTCACATTACATAAATTTTCAACGTATACACATATTTGAGTTTTTTTTGTTACGTCGAGCTTCTATATATTATTATGATATATATATATATATAGAACAAAACGATAATAAATGAAAACATTACAATCTTTGTAAAATAGATATTAAATTAAAAACAACATTTCCATACTTAATATAGTGCTTTGCCAATGGTCGTCCTCTGAGAATGAATGATAATTTTATAGCTTACAGTGGTACAGCTAATAGAAAAAGTCGAATTAAAAATAATATTTGAACAGATCAAAATTACAAACAATCTTGTATCGTCATTCCAATTGTAAAATAAAACTTTCAAAAGCTCTCCTACTGAAACAAGTACCTCTTATTTGTTGTACTTGTGAATCATATATTAAAATCCATTTGAAAGATTAAAGGAAAAAAAATGAAAAAAAAAACATATAATTTGCCCAACTATTTGCACAGGATAATTAATATTGAATAAACTCGACTGATTTAGTATTGAAACAGGAAGAAATGCTGAAATGATAAATGCTTAATTTGAAAAAAAATGCCAATTCAAGTTTACAACTTAATATTAAAAATTTAAAATTATAGAATTATGTTAAAGTGAAAAATAATTTAGAATAAGAAAAAAGTCCAATGCACGAAATTTTAGTCGATTCGAATTTTGTAATGAAAATTGAATTTAATAAAGATTCTTACTGCTGCGAATTTATCTCGCAAACGATGCGATGGTCCTGAACACTCCTTCACTGTGGAAGTTCGATCAGCTGCAAACGACTCGCTGTGATGAGTGGCAAATATTTTGGTGCTGAAAAATAAATTTGAAATATTGAACAAAAATCTAACATCTACATAAATGATCAAAAATTTTCATGAATTTTTGTTTATTTTGAAAATCGATCATTTATCATTTATTTATTTTACATCTGCAAACACTACTAAAATGCAATATAATATGCATTAAAAATAAATAAATAATTTAATAAACCCAGTCGTGAAATTTAATAATTTCATAAATTTTAATCATTTCATCTGCTTTTTATTTCTCAAATTCACCTATCAACAATTCAAAAGATAAGCTGAAAATTGAATAAATAAATTTAAATAAAACAGACTGACAATTGAAAGACAAAAGTAAAAAATGTTCGTTTTTTCTTCAATCAACAACATCTACCTCATTTAAGTTAATTTTTTTGAAAATAAAAATTAAAAAAATAAATGAACAAGTCTTACAATTCTAAAATGTCTTACAATGGAAAAAATGGGATTTTAAATGTATTTTTATCATCTGAACAGCGTTTGTGCAAAAATAAATTATTAAAAAAGCAGAATAGAACAAATGCGTCAAAATCAAAAAAAATCCTTCAACAATCCTGCGAGTCATTTTTTTCTGATTACCATATTACAGACTTGCAACGTCGCGTTCACAGAAGTTGTTCATCACGTTCAAGCAAATTCTCATTTCAACTCAACGTTCACAACTGGAAAAATAGGGAAAAGAAAGAAATGAATAAATAATCATAAATGTGACCATTTATTCTGCTTGGAGAAAATTACAATAACTTTGCTTTTGTACAGTTGATTGTTTTTGTTTTTTGGCAAATTCGGCAATTTTCATCATGCAAATTATCCAGAAGAATGAAAAACAAGGTCAAATTTTCATTGCATTTTGAAAAAAAATTCTTATTAAAAAATATAATTAATTAATTAATTAATTAATTAATTAATACTTGTTGAAAATCAACATGTAAAACATTGAAACAAAAAGTATCAAATTACGATTTTAAAAAATTCATAGAAGCATAGAAGAAGATAAAAAATTCTTTTCTTTTAAAATTTTTCATTCGTTTGGTAGATATTACTTTGAAGTTTCGAAAATAATGTAACGCTACGATCATAATCAAAAGGAAAACGGCCTCTACCTAGCGGCAAAACATCTGATATATATAGCATAATTGTTTGTCTAGCGGCACAATTACTTTCCTATATATATATAGAGTGTTCGTACTTGCGTGCGTGAATAAACGTTGAGAACCCGAGATATGCCTCGTTTGTATGATCGACAAAGGTCTACCGTAACTCAGGACGTTACAATAAAAATTCAACTTTAAAAAATATATAACTCAATGAATAAATAAATATATCGTTTTTTTCTTCTCCATTTTTTTATAATTAAAAAGATTTGTTTTGGCATTTTAGATTAAGTTGTTTGGAAAAATAATTTTCGAATAAAAATGGATGCACGTACGAGAATGATGATGATGCCACCGATTGGAGGTGAGGTGTGCTTGAAGCGGACATGAAATTTCGATTCGGCTGTAAAAATCCGTCTGATGCGCTGAAGTTGGACAACTTGCGCTCTTGTATAATTGGCAAGTGATGATGTTTCAGACCTCGCGTGGAAATTTCAGGAAACAGATCTTTGTCCACTTTCAAAAGAATACCTGCCAATTATGAATAATTTTTGAACATTTTACAAATTTTGAAAATTAATATATATATATATATATATATGTTTTTTGTGAAATTAATCAACTTGGATCACTGGAAAATACTCGATTCCTCGAACGCGTAAATTCGGCCGAAATGTGGACAGGTGAAGAAGCATTACCTGAAACAGAAAACATGGAAAAAATACAAATAATATTTATTCATTAAAATATTTAAAAAAACAAAAATACAACTTATGCATATGAACGGAACAACAACAACAACAACAACAACTGACTCTTCGATAACAATAAATGGACTAACTCTTTAAAACGACATTAAATGATTTAATTTTTAAAGAAAATCCTAGACTAATAATTCTTCTTCAATTATTGATTCAAATCAATCCGATGAAAAGCCAATGAATAAATTTTCGATTGCTTGAAAAAGGGAAACACTACCAAATTGAAGAAATTACGCGTTTTCTTTTTATTTTAAATATATCACTTAATCTTAACTATACATAATAAGTAATAATTCTTTTTTTAATAAATAATAGACACAAGTTTTGTCAAATTTCAGAAAATTATCACAATTTCTTTTTTAAAATAAAACAAACAATAAAATGAATAAATTAATTAATATTCATGCTTCGTATTTTTTTCATTTTTAACGAAACTAAAATTTATTTCATCAGTATAAATAAATTATTCTTTTTTTTGTTTCTTCTCCGATGAACAGACAGTTGAATATTATTCATTTTTAATTCATACAACTTGACTGAATTGAAAAATTATTTATTTATGAATAAAATTACAACAATTTTAATAAAAAATATATATGCTTCTTTTTGTTTTGAATTGAATGAAGTGAAGAAGAAACAATTACTGTTTGTGTATTTTGCAATTCGTTTTACATCCGTTTGTAAAAATTGTATTGTTGACAATATTGAAATTAAAATAGACTGAATAAATAGATTAAAATTTTTAATTTCCAACAAAATCAAAAACTTCACTACAGCATTTTAAAATAAAAGAAAGCAATTTCAAATTCAGGACATTTTATTTTTTGTAAAATAATTTTATCGAATAATAACAAAAAATTGATGTGTAAATAAATTAAAAAAAAGGAAAATGAATTATTATTGCATTTAAAAATAACAATTAATATAATTTGAAAAATCACGCATTAATTATATGAGAAATGAAGCATTTATTTATTATTTACAATATGAGAATCGAAAATAAAAATTTAATTAAATTGAAGTTTTGTGAGTAAAAAATGATTATTATTATTATTATTATTATTTTGTATTACAGTGTAAAATGGAGAATTCAATTCTGTATTACATTCTCATGTATGGATCATTGAATGTATTGATTAAATAATCTGCTAAAAATAATCACAAATGGCATAAAAATTACGCAAATGAGAAAAGAACTAGAAGAAGAAATTCAAATATCTATTGGATTTGCATGAACTGAATGAAATTTTCAACAAGAAAAACTTTTTAATAAAATTATTTTTTAATTATATAAATTATTCAAACAACAACAACAATATAAATTATTGGAATAATTGAAACTTACTGATTGTTTGATTATTCTGTCGACGATATGAATCCAGTGAACTTTCCAATGATTCGGCGACGGTTCCTGCTATTGTAGAGGATCGCATACGACGAAACGGAATAACACGAACAAGTGGAATTGTTGGATTGCTTGCAGACGAGGCCGATTGTGCAAGCTCAAGCTGCTGCTCAATGTTGTCATCAATGTCAGCTAACTTTTCCCAGCTGGTCTTCATTTTCTTTCAACAGTATGCAAATCGACCAACTGTCAACTGTACTAGATCATTCTTCTCATTTCACCTAAATCAATACCGTATACTATATATATATATATATATATATATATGTATTGTTGAAGCTTCATTTATATTATTTTTGTTTTTTTTAAAGTCTAAAGTTATGTATCTGAATATATTTTTAAATAAAATATATACATATACACCTCTCTTTGATAATGCCAATTGTTGCAGATTAAAACAACAACCACCTCTTGCTTTCTATTCCATTTTAGCTATCCTATCATTTTGCACGGAACATTTGCTTTTATCATAGCCAAGTGTATATAATGTAAAAAATCATCCACCAACCAACCATAAGAAACCAATATATTGACCTTTTTATTTTCAATAATCTTACAATTTTAACATGAGAACAACATGCATATCAAAAATTATTATCACACATTTTATTTATCATCAATTTATTCAAAATTCAATACAAAACAACAACAAAGAAACAACACGAGATTTAATTTAATTTGATCTGCTTTTTTAAAATTATCAAATAATTTTTCCAAAATGGTAAAGTTATTATTAGCAAATTAGCATTGTTTTTCAAATTCAATATTATCAGTTTCTTCTCCTCTTCCCCCTTTTATTTTATAAAAGTGGAAATTGTGTATTTGATTATTATCATCATTGATTAACAAAATGTCCTGCACGCATTCCAAATACAAAAATATAGAATGAAATTTTACTTCTTCAAGAGGTTCAATTTTTACAATAAAAGTTATTCATTGATAATTCAAAAATCTACTGTTTTTGTTAAATTAATAAAATAAAATAAAACAAAAAATCCAAGATTATCATAAAATTAAGACAATTGTACATGCATCTGCAACTGTATAAAAGTATAAAAATTGCATCGCTATTATCAATTTCGAGTAAGAGAAGTTTTGACAAAAGAAGAAATTTGAATTAAAAAAATCAATAATTTGGGTTTTTTGTTTTTCTTTGAAAAAAAAATTTTTTTTCTTCAACAAAAATTAATTGTTCTCAAGCTTTTCATTACAATCCATCGAGTTAATCGAACGTTTGCAAGTGGCAAATTACAATGAAAAGTGTCACTTGAGAAGAGACAATTATCAATATTGTCGCCTTCAAGCAGATTAACAATGCAAATAACAAATATTAAAATATATCATCAATTTCATTTTATCGCACACCGCAACGCGCCAAATCAACATCCACCTGTCTGTCGACTGATTTCAATCTATACAATGAAAGCAATTCCAAAACTGAAATCGTTTCATCAATTCAAATCATGCACACTTTGAAATCAATTACTCACATTAACTACACTTTCCTATTTTCAACTGTATTAAATTTTTTTCTTCTATTTTTAAATTTCACATTTCTTATTTAAAAATACTAAATGAACAGTTCATTATATTAAAAATATATATAAATGCTTTTTTTTTAATATGAACAGACAACTGAAAACCTTTCACATTTTCTTATTTTAAAATTAATAAAATAAAATAATCCATTTTACAACAATTTTGAAAAGTCAATATCGTACAAATCGTTTCATTCTTGTGTATTATTTTGTGTACAATCACATTTTTTACAAATAATAATTCAGCAAATTATCATACATTAATATTGACATGTGAAGAAAAAACAGCAATAAGATCGTACATAATTTCAATTCAGTACAACATTAGCCATGAAAAAATCCATTATCATACAATGAAACAAAAATCGCTCTCAACAATGCACTTAATTTGGTAATTTGAATGCAATTTGTCGAAAATGATCGAACATACTGTAAATAAAGCAGATCAACTCATGTATTATTTTTTTTGTTAAAAATCTTTTTATAATAATTCACTTGACATCAAATTGTATTAATTTTTAATTAAAAAAATAAAAAATTTTCCTCGTATTTCATGTAAAATATTTTTATTTATGAAAAGATTCAAGCAAAAGAGTGTGCAATATGCAAAAAGTGAATAAAGTCAGAAATTATAAAGCAGAAGCAAAAAACTAATAGTAGAAGAGGAAAAAAAGTGGAAAACTGAATTTGAAGAATGAATGAAACGAAAATCAAAATTAATTTCATTTATATTAAAAAGTTCAATAACTTAAATAATAATAAAAATAATAAACAAAAGAAAGACTATTTTTGAAAAGGATTATAATCTGTAAAAGTGATGGACAAGGGAAATAAATTTTTTTTAAATATAATTTTACTTTTCAGTTGGAAAACGTGAACGTTGACAATGATCAAATTTGATATTCAATATTTGCAGAAAAGTGAGTTAAATGCCAGATTTGAAAACATTTCAAATAACATTTCTTTAAGCAAAGTAATCACCCCTGAAATGCTTGATGTTGATTGATTTTTCTTTTTGTTTCACATCACAAGCTCGTCTTTTCTACTCTTTTTTTTTAAATTCTTCTTTTTTCCCACTGAACAATTTTGACGAAAAGCCAAATAATTTAATTTAAAATTTTTACCTCCTTTTTAAAGCAAATGCTTTTCCAATTCAAGCACTAGTCAATTTTTCAAAAAAAATTTGCAAGAACAAATTCTACTTTTCTATTGTTGAATTCAAACAAATTCAAGGTCATTTTCACAAACAGTAACACTTTTTCATAATATCCTGAAGATCAGTAAAACAAACAACAAAAACAACTAAATCAGTGATGAAATATTTCAATAATTATTATATTAAAAAATTATAATATTCTCATATATTTATAATAAATTCTTTTCTGCCATTTCATTTCTTTTTTTTGGTGAAGAATATGAATTGTTATTCTATTCATTTTTAGTTGTTTCAAATATACCAACTACTACTACTACTACTACTACTACTATTGAAAAAGTACGCTTGAATTTTTCAAAATTTCCTTTGAAAAAATAGACTAAGAAAATGACAGCAATGCAAGTAAAATCATCTTTTTCATGGCATTTCAAATTTTCACTGTTTTTTTTTCAATCTCACTCTCTCTTCCATAATATCTGAATATTATTAATAATTTCTTCAATACACATGTATATATGTGTTTTTTGTTTAGTTATTGTGTAAAATTTATGTATCAGTCGATGGATATTGAATTTGAACATTGAATTAATGATACTAGTTAATTTCAATATTGAAAACAATAAAATGAAATTTTAAAATTTGAAAAGTCAAGACACGCTTTCAAGAAAATGCGAATAATGAATGATACTATCAAATTTCCCCGAAGCAGATGAAATTCAATTATTCACAGACTATTACTAACCAACGCATCCATATATTTATATACATGTATAAAGTGTACTAATGAAACGCTACTTATTTCAACTTTACACAACCTTGATACAAGACTTGATTGTTCTGAAATAATGATATACAAATAAATATGTAATAAATGAAAATTTCAATACTATTAATGTAAATTATTGAAGAAAAAAAATTTTTTTAACAAGACAATGAAAAATTTCAATGAAATGTTCGACAATGAATGGACTTACTTTAGATAAGTTGAGATTTCAAATGTCACGCAAAAGTGCACAAAAGAGAAGAAACTGAAGAAGAAGAAGAAATTTGGGCAAGTTTAGATAAAAATCACTTTTCTCAATGAGAGAAAACTTTGAAATGTTTAAAATTTGATAATCTCAAAGCAGTTGTGTCAGTGAAGAATACTTTCGACGTCTGTTGATGATGATTTTGCCATATTCCACAACAAACAAACAAACAAATGGACTGTAGAATATTGTCTTTTGTTTATTGGTTAAATGAATGAACAAATTATGGAATTAATGATGAACAGAATTAAAAATGCAGAACAGTGGAAGGTTTTCTTTGATTTCTGAATTTTCCACTTGCCACCAACAACTTCACCACCGACCACCGGATGATGAAGCTTACTTGTCAATCGACATCGAGGCTTGTTGCTTGCTGCTAGAACCGACTGCCGTCCGGCAATCAAAAATGACGCAATTGCTTAATTGCGTAAACTCGTAAAGTCTGGATGAATTCCGGCATTGGTGCAAGCAAATTGCTTTGCACACGTATACCCGCAAACTACACATACACGCACGCATGAGCATTCACCCCACCCCGTCCCAAATGGCACAACGCATCTTATCGTTGATATTATTATCTTTTTTTTTCTTTAATTATATACTTCTCGTTTCTATATTGAAATTATTGAAATTTCGCTATTTATATTTACAAAAATATGATTTTTTTTAAATTAATTATACACCTATTCATTTGTATAAGCATAATTCAAACTTATTATTTTTTAATAACTTTCTTACGGAAAAACAATAGTAAATTTTAAACAATAAAAGCAAAATTGGTAGAATAATGGAAATTTTTGAAAAACGATTATCAGAAATGAATAATCATTGCTAATTAAAATGAATATTCACCATGAACTGACATTAGTACAAACAGTAAAGCATGGGGAAATTAATTATAGAATTGTTATTTGATGGTCTCAAATCATTAGCAGATCCAACAGCTTATATTAACTGTATTTCATTTATTCATACTTTGAATATCACATACATCTATTTCTTTATTTTAATCCATTCTTCACAAATGGTGAGCAAAAATCTTTTGCTTAAAGCAAAACCACCACAACCTTAAGCTCACAAGAAGAACAGATTTATTATTATTAGTATTATCAGATCTGGTCTTCTGGGAAATTATCGAATCAGTAAGGGTTTTCCTCTTTTAAACGGTCGTCATTTGAACATTAGTTGCTTCTTAAAAATGACAACAAAAATTATTATCACCAACCAATAAGACAGATGACATCTGACAACGGAAATTAATACAATGAAAAGTAAAAAAATTCACTCCAACTTTACTTACTACTTTAAAGCTATACATATATGAAGTAATCTTGATAAAAAATTCTTTTATCAAAAAAATCTGTCCCAGGATCAGCAACAGCCAGTGTACATGGACAATGTAAACTACAAGCTTGCGTAAACAGAATCTACATTGTTGCGCATGATTTTGCAATTCACTTTACTTTTTTTCATATTTTCATCTATTTTAAAATTCAGTTTTTGCAATCAATTACAGCATGATAATTTTTTTCAAACGAATTCTCATGAAAATATTTTTTTGACATTTTGACACGAGATAATTTCATTTTTTCAATTTTCCCATGCTGCTTTTTCACATTGAAAAAATGAAAAATATCTATTTCAGATGTAATTTTTAAAATTATACTTTACACAAGGAAACTATTTTAACTTTTCAAAGCAGAATAATACACAAAAATAATTCAAATGCAATATTTAAAGAACACTTCATAAATGTACTTCTTTGGACGAAAATGTCAAACATCATAATTTGTACAAATACTACAAAAATTTGTATTTTTAAAAAATTTATTTTAAACTATTTGCTATTATTATTTTCTGTGTAGAATTTTAATTTTAAAAATAAGCTTGCATTTTTGAAAGTTTGTTTAAAGTTTCAAGCAAATTGTCGAGCATATCTCTTAAATGGACGCATAAACAAAAGTAAAATCAATGATACCCAAAAGGCACTTCAATTAAAATCAAACAGTAGTCTCTCTTCAATAGATGGCAACTGCCACTTGTTTGGTATCTAGCCTCTTTCACTTATTATTACTTCCCTATTGTGCCATTCATCATGCTATTCTTATTTCTGTCTTATCTGTATCCTTTACTAGAGCTATTTGTTGTTTACTCAATTGTTATTAATGCACATTATGAATATCTTTGCAGTTTAATTTCATTAATTTCTAATTTTTTGCCCTATTCATATTTTATATGCTTTGAAAAATTATAAATTAAACAATTTTTTGAACTTTTATTTTATATTTGAAAATTCTATTTAATATAATTAATGTTTTTATCATACAGAAGTTCTCTATTAAAAGTATTCTTGAATTCTGACTAATCAATCGATATCACTTTGACGTCATACGTACTTTTCGTTTGTTATTATTAACCGAGCCGTATTTCTAATAATATCATTATTAAATTTATCATAAATGTGCACTTTTAATTTCATAAGAAAAATTACACTAATTTATATTAGTCCTATTCAGTTCTATCACTTCTACAGGATAAAATAGCGAAGCACTTTATTTTTGATTTCTTATTACAAAAATATCTAAATTGGGATACTTTTAATTTGCACTTGTTAAATAAAGTTTTCTTCAGAAATTCAGAAAGTTCCCTTTTCATTTAATTTTTGTAACAGTAAACATCAAAATATCATGATAGTTAACCCTTTGATGGATTGTTGGCGATAGGTACGTTGTTGGATTGTTGGGGTAGGCCCCACCCCACTTTAGAAAAACGCGTCTAAAAAGCTGGGAGTATGCTCAATTTTTATGAAATTTATTTTATTGAATAGTTCAAAAAATTCGGTACATGATGGTATCAAAGTATTTCCAATTTTAATAATTTTAAAGCCTTTTATTGGCAAAAAATGCGACAAAATTTTGGTTAAAAAATCGTCTTTTTTTAGTTTTTTTCTTCGCGTGTACTTAATTTTGTAAAATTCGTGAAACAATTACGTTATTGAATAGAGCACGTTATTCTGCACATTTTGATACCAATCTCAGGTCTATAGTCGTTTTTTTTGGTTCCGAAAAAACTTCGTTTATCTAAGCCCTTTCTATACTTTTAACATAAACATATGGAAAAGTGTTGAGCAGGAAATCGATATTCCACATTTTTTTTGATTTTAGTTTCTATAATTTATTTATTTTTATGTATTTTGATTAAAATTTCATTATTTGAAATAAATTTTAGGTCTCTTCTAGCTGAAAAATTCAACAAAATTGACGTAATAAATCTGTTGATCTTCTATTATTGGGAAGTGCTAGGATTAACATCACAATGCTCACAGTAGCTGCGCAGATGTTCATTGCAGCATGTCTTTCTACACTTTATGCAGCTAGATCTTACTTTTTTGTCACGTTTTCTTCCACAAAAGACGCATCTTCTATAGATGTGTTTTTCTTTTTTGCTTGCTTCTGACCGCTCGGCTGACGCCATTGATTCAATCGCTTTCCTTACTGTGTAAGGAAGGGATTGCGGGGGACTGGCAGCACGTTTCTGAAGAACGATATCCACTAAGTTTTTGCCACACTCTATCAAAAATAGTCTTCTACGCTGCGATTTTCGGGCGTTCCAATCTGGATTTTTACATGTCCAAATAACATATGCTGCTAGACCTGCGCAATCTAAAGTATTGAACCATAGAACCATTGGCCACCGCCGGGTGCGTCCCTTGCATGTGTATACCCGTACAAGCTGGTCTAGGGTATCCACACCGGACTTTGTTTCATTATAAAACAGCACGATATCTGCTTTTCTTTCTTGATCTTCATTTACTGCATCATCATGGTGCATGGTCGACAACAGCAAGACGCATTTCTTTCGCTTCAGGATGTAGCTCACAAAAGTGAGCTGTCCATCGAAGCAAAATAATGACGAACCCACTTCTCGTCCCATGGCTTCTGCTAATTCTGATGGCACTTCTGTTTTATTCATCCGTAATGTTCCCACAATCATCGTTTTTTTAGCTAACGGATCTTCCACTGCATTCTGCTTCCATACTGCAATGAACATCTGCGCAGCTACTGTGAGCATTGTGATGTTAATCCTAACACTTCCAAATAAAGGGAGATCAACAGATTTATTACGTCAATTTTGTTGAATTTTTCAGATAGGAGAGACCAAAAATTTATTTCAAATAATGAAATTTTAATCAAAATACATAAAAATAAATAAATTATAGATACTGAAATCAAAAAAAATGTGGAATATCGATTTCCTGCTCAACACTTTTCCATATGTTTATGTTAAAAGTATAGAAAGGGCTTAGATAAACGAAGTTTTTTCGGAACCAAAAAAAACGACTATAGACCTGAGATTGGTATCAAAATGTGCAGAATAACGTGCTCTATTCAATAACGTAATTGTTTCACGAATTTTACAAAATTAAGTACACGCGAAGAAAAAAACTAAAAAAAGACGATTTTTTAACCAAAATTTTGTCGCATTTTTTGCCAATAAAAGGCTTTAAAATTATTAAAATTGGAAATACTTTGATACCATCATGTACCGAATTTTTCGAACTATCCGATAAAATAAATTTCATAAAAATTGAACATACTCCCAGCTTTTTAGACGTGTTTTTCTAAAGTGGGGTGGGGCCTACCCCAACAATCCAACAACGTACCTATCGCCAAAAATCCATCAAAGGGTTAATAGACTATATGGAAAAGCATGAAACTAAAATATGGTTCTAGTTGAACTGTTCATGATGAAATATATTTTGTTAAATCTCACGTACATTGGTAAACTTTATTTCCGTTTTATTCAACTAAAGTTTTCAGACATGAAATGAGTTCTGTCATCACCCTTGTACGTTCATGCGCAATTTTCTACATTCTGACCAATTCGATTGAAATGATCGAAAATTGTAGCATCATCAATGCAAACCGCCATTGCTGGCTCTTTTGTTTGGCTTTTCTAAAAAACATATAGTTCTACAATTGCTTTTCAATTATTACAAATTTACATGGTAAGGTTTGTCAATAACACAAAATTTGTTTCCCGGTTCACTAATTAACCACTGAGAGACATCACTTTCAACAGAACTTGCTTGATTATCAACAGCAATGGGGCTTGTTACTAATTTTATATTTCTGTCCAAAATTCGACAATCACTTTTCAATGTTTTATCTCTTTTTGTCCAAACTTTGATGCTTGTCTTTAATTTCTTTACAAGTACTCTTCGGTAAATCTCTGTAATTGGTTCTTTTTAAAGTTACATTAAATTCAGAGCAAATTGCAATAAAAGATGTGCTATTTATTCATTCAAATGCATATGATGAGATTATTTTAAGAAAGCATGCCTTGCAATAGCGAAAATGCATTCTGTTCAATGCGTTAATTGTCATACCGCATTTCAAAATCATTCTATATTTCTGTGAAAAAAATTCTGCATTTTACCTTCACCGTATAATGTGTTTCTTTGAACGAAATTATTATTATGACTATAATTTTAGCAAACTCTTTTCTGTTTGCCGCATATACTATTACTGTAAAATACAAAACAAATTATAAAAGCAGATTTATTTTAACAGAGCAAAATTCTGCCAGATGTTTGTTCTGGAAATTTCGCAGTAACGCATGTGACTTACCATATTTTGATTTTTCACTTTTACTGTATATTGTCATTTTTAATCCTTGAGCAGCTGCTGTAGAAATTTGCTGTGTCACGGTTAACGGTGGCGTTAATCTTGATTCGCCATCAACCAATTTTTTCAGATTTGGTCGAGCTGGATCATCTGGTACACCATTGTGATATATCAACGGAGTTGCAATTCTCAAGGCCATTGCTAGAAATTTCATGCATTTTATTATATTTAATTATTATTCAAATATATTTGCTTCAAATTCTTTTTTTGCATGAAATGTGAAGCATCTTCCGAATAGTTCTGCGTAAATGTAATCTTTTTCATGCAAATAAATTTACCAATTGCATCAATTTCGCTTTCTTTAATTGTCAAACAGATAAACAAATGTCCTTTCTGAATTTCTGCAGGTGGAAATACATATCCTGTTAGCGCTTTCGGGAATCCTGGTATTGTGTGAACAATCCATGAAGCTTCATCTGCAACTCCCGGATTCATCATTAAAACACCTATGTAGAATAATAATTATAGGATTTGTTATTTTCTGTTTTAACGTTTGTTGTTGTTACCTTTGCTGTTTGATTTTGTTTTTACTTTCAGAACATCCGGTGGGATATTGTTGTAGGCAATAAATCTGTTATCTTGATTTGCCGCAATGACATGTTCAAGTGGTTTAAAAACTGCATGATTATTAGCCTGGGTAAGATCCGGAGTATTTTGCCATGCAATGGGAGCACGTCCTGCAATTAATGCCTTTCCTATATTTTGAGCTGGAGCTTTGTATACAACAGCCCTATATAGAATAAGTGATGAGTTGGTGAATTCTTTTGTTAATCGTTTCATAATTTTTATTTTTTTATAATTAGTAAATGTTATTTGTGAAACTTAATGCAGCAAATGTTTTGTTTATTAAGAAGATGTAAAATTAACTTTTCAGAAGAACATTTCAACTATTGCTCAAGACACGGTCCCCTTTTACCTAACTGAGCAAAATTGTTTCACCAACACAAAAATGTATTTGATATTTGCTGCTACTGCACGCTAATCAGTTCAGTAAGGTAATAGAGCTGCTGTTTATTTGCTGGATATTTTTACCTGGATTTACATGTAAAACAAATAAATTAATTAAAAATCTACTATTTCTTTTCTTTACTGTATGTATATCTATTTTACAAATTTTTTATTTTCTAAATATGTACTTCCATAAATGAAAAATTGTTTGCTAAAAACAACTTTTTTGTTTAAAATTTGCAACAGTATGCACGTCAAGGATGATGACATACTAATTCGTGCGTGTGCAAATTCAGGTATTCTTGATCATGAATCCACATGTAGGTGATCATTTGAATTTAGTAATCCTGCTGAACTGCTCTATTTCTTTATTTCAGTCAAATTAAATATAATTTGAAATTTAGAAATAAAACACTCTTCTGATGTGGTATGCCGATGTGGCATTGGTGATTTAATTTTGTAACACTGCACATCGATTTTCTTTTGAGATTATTATCCTATGAAGTGGTATGTTCTGTCATTTTCATAATGCACTATTTCTAAATTTTAAACATGCCTAAGCATATTATTATCTTTAATTATGTTATCTTAAACATTGTTATCTCAAATAATCTTTGCGTTGTAGAAAGATGTGAACCGATTTTTTAACGAAGTTACAAATGAAATAATAAAACAAATTTATGTATATTTAAAGATATGGCAAGTAACATCAAATAATTTACATATGCAGGCATATTCAGACTAATTCGCAAATTTATTACGAAATGTTGCAGCCTTAATTCCTAATCATTCAGTGAAAATCCAAAATCATTTTCTATTAAAATAAAATATTCACAATGATTTGAAATTCTTGGGGAAATAATGGAGTTGATTACATCTTAGAATTATAATGATAACATTACAAATGTTTAGTGTCCTGCCATAGCTCCTATAGTTATTCATAATGTTATAAAAAATTCATTGCATCCACTTGAATGCACCAGCAACGTATTTTATTATTTATCAATAAAATACATTTCAGTGAAATTTTGAAAGTGAATAGAGAGGCGGAGGAGACGATACGCATATTCTGCATTAACGTTTAGGGCAAACAGGAAGTTAAAAAATAACAATCTCTTACCAGTCTGCTTCCGCATTACCATTTGCATTATAACATTTTGATGTAGCTACTGAATATTTAGGAAAAGAGAAGCACAAAACAAAAATCCATCCAATATGCATAATAAAGTATTGTTTGTCAGCAAGCATCGTGACATTCGTTAATGTTTGTCAACCTATTAAATCATTCAACAGCTGCTCTTGTTGTTGTAAATTTTCTGAGATTATTCAAATAAATATTGCTTGTAGTCTTCAAAATAAATATTTATCCGCCAAATTGTAAATAAAATTTTTTAGCATTTGATAATTTAATTACCTTTTTTGCTTGAGTGTATTTATTTGAATTGAGCTGATTTTATCTCTGTTGGACCCATTTTTCAAACATTGTTTCATATGAACTGTTAGAAATATTCTTTTTATTTGCAGAATATGTTGGTTTAAGGCCTTGTCCGGTCCGGTCCCACTTGCCACTTATTGGTTGTTGACCGCGCTATTTTATTGGGCTGTTAGGTCGTTATCTTATTGGTTGTCCTTGTCTAATATTATTTAATACAGAATTGGCATAATTTTTATGAGAAATTCTATATTACTGACAAACATGAAACCGATGAATAGTAATATTTTCATTACATGAAAAACTAGGTGGGGGGTAGAACCGATTTCCCCAACGACTCCGCCTACTTTTTCGCAGTAAAATTTCATTGGTTGCTGCTTTAACGCGCGCCTCTAATTTTCATTTGTTGTCACTCCTCTGCATTTTATTTGTCAATTTTTATTTTATTCTATTTGTCAAATTTTATTTCATTCTATTTGTCAATTTCTAACAATTTTGTCAATTTTATTTCTAACCTTTTGACTGTTTTATAATAATTCTGTTGTTCTCAGATTGAGGAAAGTAAGATAGTGAAATTTCAATGAAAAAATAAAAAAAGTATACAATACAATACAGACTGGAGCAAAATGGCGTTTTTTATATTGTGTCAATGTAAATATCACCTATGGAAGAATTTGGCGGTATTTTTGTTTCCATATTCATTGCAATGTTCTGAATTTTACATATAGTTAAATGCGTAGGTCATGGTTTTATTTATTTGAGAAGACATTAATCAGACTATTTTTACATAGCGCTTTCCTATGTACCGCCTGGCAGAAGTGGAAGCAGCAGCCCTGTACCCGCGTATTCGGGAAGTAGCCCTTAATCGCGGGCATCAGGGCTGTTTCAAAATCACAAATTATTGTTTGTGGATTGAGATTGACCCTGAGGACTGCCGCTTTGTTTATTAAAGCTTGGAAAATAAACCCGTATGTTCCAATATCTTTACCCGTACATAAACAGTAGACTGCTGGCAGCAGCTTACCCGCCACAAAGGCATGGAAGGTAAGCAGTTGTTGATACCATTGTGGTACAACCTTGAAAGTACCATCCATGCCCCAGGTTTGCATGGTTGCCAGCAGTCTAATGTTGGAACCCGTCGCAATTACCAGTATATGTTTCGATTCACTTCAAACAAATTTTTAATAGCAAGGAACACATTCAGTATGTTCAGCACATACTTTTGAACACCCCCAACATTTCCTCCGTTTACCGGTATATTTTAATTTGTACACCCTGCCTTCATACACAAGGGACATACCGCCGCAACAATTTGCACAAGAAGATCTAGTTCAACTCACCACGGCGGTCAACTCACCGTGAATATCTGTGTCTGTGGCATAGCTTAAAATCGTAGGTTCACTAGCTGATCATCTTTCTACTGCATTATTTATATTATTATATATTATTGCATTATATATTTCTTCATTCAGGGGCGTTGTACGTCTAATTTATGAAGGGGGTGGGCGGATATAGTATCCAGAAGGTTTATCATGCACATGTATTATAATACATGGCAGTCTGACGAGGAACAAAATAATGCCGTTTTTTCATTTATACAAAACTGGAATCTCAATCACGTGATATCAAAAACATGCAAATTATAATTTTAATTGCATCTCAAATGAACGACACGTTTCGATTCCATTTGAAACTGGACTTGTCTATTATGCGGCCAATATCAATGGAAAAATCAGAATGAATGTACATTAGTGTAAGTGTGTTCAGTCGTTCTTCTGTCTTGGCAGTCCGGAAAATGTTTTTTAGATTATTCAGTGCAGAAAACCTTCGTTCTACGCTGGCTGAAGCGATTGGGAGAGTGGTGAAAATCTGTAGTAGTACAGACACGTTCGGGTAATAAGCTTTTGGGCACAATGCTAAGGCATAAATAAATAAATCTTATTACGAGTTTTGTTTGTTTGACTTTGAAAAATGTATCTGACGGATCAGGCTAACCAAGCGGCGAGTTGATCCATTCCGGTCACAAGATGTAGATCAAAGATATCAGCAATGACGAAAGCAACGAACAGAACAAAGAAATAAAATTTTCTTCTAGCGAAGCAAATGAACAGCAAAGGAAAGAACAAAGAGACAATGAATAAGCATGCTTATCTGGTGTCATCAGCCAATGACCGGGTGGTCAGGAATTTTTACAATGCTACGGATGCTTTGTCAAATCAAGTCATTTTCTGACCCATGCAGTGAACCCCTGCTAGTGTGCAATTGCAGCGCAATATTATTTCAACTAACAATGGCAGCAAAAGCATGGCGGCAAATGAAAAACAAATTTATCCTTTATGCCTGCCGACGAAATAATTAGCAATGATAATATCATATACAGGGCTTATACGGGGTTAGAGCAAAGGCGGATAATGCACATCTGTCATAGAGAAAACCTAAACAGGGTTTTAATGAACTGTTTTTTCTTGCTCATACAGGGTTATATAATTAGTGATGAACCGCGTTCTCTCCATTTAACCCCTTATCTGCTCTCTGTACTTGACGTTTCTCTGATTTGTCTCATTTCATGGCTGAAAATTTGCATTTGGTTTTAAATGAAAGAGGTAATTGCAATTTAATACATGAAGGAAGAGTTTACAATTTGAAGCATATGAACATGCAAGATAAACTGTGGGTTTGCCGTCGGGTAATTAATATTTTATCTAATATCTCATTTCTGTTCATTCATTTCAAGTTCATCATGCAGGTTAAAAAAGGATGCCGGGGTTCAATCTTCACGAACTTGGATGTGGACGCTGTCTTGGACTGTAATCCTCATGCAGATGACTGCACCCCTGATAAAGATATCTTGTATAAAATGGAGAAGAAAAATTCTCTGAAACGACGGGCAGCGGAGGAATTGAAGACCATTCCGCAGATTTATCACGAAGAAGCAAGCAGTGCATCTGCTGATTTGGAAACTGCTGGTCAGTTTCCAACATATAAAAGTGTTAAAACTGCGATGTACAGAAAGCGGGCAAAAAAATTTCCAAGACTTCCGCCAACTCGCCAGCAGCTGGAGATTCCACTCCACTGGCAAATGACGAAGTCTGATCGTCGTTTTTTATTGTACAATAATGTATATAATTCAATTTTAATATTTTGCACAGAAGAAAATTTATCTATTTTATCTGAACATTCTGTCTGGTCCATGGATGGAACTTTCCAAATAGTTCCAGAATGGTACCAGCAGATGTTCACGATACATGTTTTTATTGCGGGTAAATTAGTGCCACTTGTTTACTGTTTAACCGTCCGTAAAGATCTCTCCACGTATCGTGAAATATTCGATAATTTAATTTTAAAGGCGGCAGCGTTGGGGGTGGTCTTACAGCCACAAACAGTAATTTGCGATTTTGAGTCCGCCCTGATCCCTGCATTGCAGGGAACATTTCCGGGGGTCAACATACAAGGCTGTTATTTCCATTTCTGCCAAGCAGTTATGCGGAAGGTGACGGAGCTTGGGATGCGAACCAGCTACATCCATGAAGCGGAAACGAAGAAAAAAGTCAAAATGTTGTTGGCAACGGCTTTTTTGCTGCCTCATGATGTACCTGTTGCCGTGGAACTGCTTGGCAGAGATGCTACGGGTTCAATAGCAGCCTTGTTCAATTACTTCCGAGTGGAATGGATGCCCCCTGACAGACTGCTGATGTGCAATGTATATAATGTGAATATTCGTACGAACAATGATTTGGAAGGCTGGCATTTCAAAATGAACCGACTTGCGGGGAAGCGACACCTCGGCTTTTATGAACTGCTCCAGTTGCTGATTGATGAGCAGGGTTCAACGGAAACGTTGATTCAACAAGTGACATCAGGTCGCGTTACCGCCAGTGATTTACAGATAAAAAATAAGAAATATGAAGAACTGCAGCAACGCATAACAGCGTTGACTGCAGAATACGATGGCGGTACGCGTACACTGGAGCAGTTTTTAAGAGCTGTGGCATACCTAGTACCTGAGGCGGAGAATTACTGAGTGCCAGCCTTTCCTGTACAACTTCATTGTTTATTTTTATTTAATCTTGTACAGTTTTTTTCCTTTTCTATTGTATGATGCTTTGCTTTATTACATTGCTCGTTTGTATTGTATTACATTATGTTATATTGTTGTTTTGTATTATACTATGTTATACTTTGTACTGCTGAATAAAGCGGTATAAGTACGATAGATCAGGAGATTTCGTGATATGTAAAAATAGTTTGATTAATGTCTTCTCAAATAAATAAAACCGTGACCTAAGCATTTAACTATATGTAAAATTCAGAACATTGCAATGAATATGGAAACAAAAATACCGCCAAATTCTTCCATAGGTGATATTTACATTGATACAATATAAAAAACCCATTTTGCCCCAGTCTGTAATGTATAGTATACTTTCTTATTTTTCATTGAAATTTCATTATCTTACTTTCCTCAATCTGAGAACAACGTAATTATTATAAAACAGTCAAAAGGTTAGAAATAAAATTGACAAAATTGTTAGAAATTGACAAATAGAATAAAATAAAATTTGACAAATAGAATGAAAATTGACAAATAAAATGAAATAAAATTTGACAAATAGAATGAAATAATATTTGACAAATAAAATCCAGAGGAGTGACAACAAATGAAATTTAGAGGCGCGCGTCAGAGCAGCAACCAATGAAATTTTACTGCAAAAAAGTAGGCGGAGTCATTGGGGGAAATCAGTACCAGACCCAGGCAAATAATTATTTATAAAATTCTGTAAAGCAGTTACTGTTGCTACTTAGGCATTGGTAAATACTGCATTTTTTGCACAGGCACGTCGCTAATTTAGAACACAGTCTGCATTTTCTTCGCGTTTATGTGATTTCTGGCCAATGGCTAGTTTGATCCTTTGCTGCTTCTCTTGAGAGGTCAGTTGGTCGTCTTCCCAATCGTCTTGACGTCATGGGTGCCGTTGGAGAAGACGCACGAGAATGGCTTCTGGAAATTCACGAGACACAAGGTCTGACTAACTTGGCAAGTGAAGCTTAGTAGGTCCAATGTGCCTGTGCATGTTCCAAGCATCAACTTTCTGTCCCTCTTATACAGTTGCCATGCATTTGTCATGGCAGTGCTAATGATCCAAAAGAAAATGCGACGGGTCCATTTTCGATTTCTGTGTTTGATGCGGTATAGAGCAGCAAGCATGTTGTTCAGGTCTATGCCACCCATTATCATTTTGTAATTTTTTTAAATGTTTGGGATTTCAACGTTTAAATATTGACAGGTGCATGAGGCAGCAACTACCAAATTACAGCAACTACTAGACGTGTAGTGAGGACGCGGTCTCAGTAATAAATATGAGCGATGGCGCAAAACTTTTAGAAATGTTATTGATTCCATCTGACGATAATTCATTAGACATCTTAAATGATTTTTCTCAGAAACGTAATACAGGGTTGGGCAAGCAATTCTGAGTACGATGAGGGTAGTAAACATGATGCACAGTTTCCGTTAAAGCCCAGTGTATCAAAATTGATACAGGTATACTAAGGAACTCTACTCAGCAAAACAAAAACTTCAGAGGCTGCTGTTAATTTTTACATCATCTACACATCAGCACCTACTCGCAAAAAAATTATTATCCTTAAATTCTGCTCAGTTCTCAATTTATACATCAAAATGCAAATTCACGTTTTTTCGTCTCACCAACCTGTACAGTAGGGCGCATTATAAAAAATCTACTAAAATGAGAAAAAAATGACAATAAAATATTGTTAAGACAAATGTCAAAAATACAAAAACACAAGCATGGCTAACAAAAACGATTCAGTAAATAGCTATGGGGCATAAAACATTATGTACCAAAATTGATACAGTGGGGCTGAAAGGGTTGAAGAGGAACCAGTATAATACCAAAAAACATGATTTGATCAGTATGATCTACAAGAAAAACGTTGATTCGTGATGCGAACGTTCATGTAGATTGAGTTGAAGCTACTTCAATTATCACGCAGTGTATTGAACGATTTTGCCCGCACCTGAATTCAGAATTTCAGATTCGATGTCTGACCTTTAGAAGAACCTCTCGATAGATTATTCTACCTGATAAAGCAACTTCTATGCGTTACGTAATGTCTTCTCTTCTGCTACTGCTAGCAGTTCGACGAATCTTTCTTTAGGATTCTTCTTACAGAACAGTGTGAATCATTTGATTTCATTGACTTTAAT